>NC_136008.1:3165224-3265224 GCF_048128805.1 Centroberyx gerrardi | reverse complement strand
TTGCTGTTCTACATTTAGACTTGAGACTTGACATTGACGACATGGACTTGACTTGGTAATCTACATTTAGACTTGGGACTTGAGACTTGTGTGTGAATTCTCCATGCTTTCTAAGGGATTTGGACATGGCCCTACAGTCCCTAAAGGGGAATGCCACCCATTTTAAAGAATTCACATACTGTATATTATTTCTGTGCAGCGTAGCTCTTCATTATATGTGATGCAACGCTGACATCTTGTGGCTGAACTTAGTGACTGCAGAGCTGCTGACTGTCTCTGCTGCTGATCTGCAGTCAGACGGACGAATAAGGAAGTGAGGTGACCGCGGTTAACAGCAGCTGGTCTGGTTCTCTGGTTGCAGTAAATGAATGGACCGGTGACTGGTTTCTGGAGTTGCAGTGGTGTGAACACATGTTTATGGTTCTGACTGTGGAAGGTATTTGTTGGAGAATGTGGATGTTTTTAAGAGGCGGTACGCCAGCAGTAAACCAGTATAACAGTCCACACCAGTACACTCTCCCCAATTTCCCCCGGGCGAAATACAACAAAAGCATCTTAATAATCTATCTATCTATCTATCTATCTATCTATCTATCCGTCTATCTCACCATTTGAGCGGCGTCCCCTCGTACTCGAACCACATCTCCTCCACGTCCTCGGCCTTCATCACCTTCAGGAAGTGTTTCTTCACCTTGTCTGTGACCAGAGTCAGGTAGCTCACCCTGGGCAACAGCAGCTAGGAGAGAGAGGAGGAGACGCATGCTTAAAACAGGAGGCTTTCATCTGTTGTATGCTGCAGTGGTGCTTGGGAGGCCTAATGTTAGTTTAGGTTCCACCGCCGTCACTATTTTAAAGCGGTTAAATGCAACTTTTTTTACATTAAAATAACAAATCAACAGCATATATCACACACTATCAGTCTGTGACCCTGTGTGTTCATGCCTAAATCCCTGAAAATCAGCTTTTCAATGTTTGGGATGTTTTGGGGCGTAAACCATTTGCTGTGGGGGGCGTGGCCGGCAGTGAGCTGGTTGTGTCTGTCAAGGTAAGAGCAGGACGTCACAACAACAACAACAACAACAACAACAATGGAGGAAAGCAGGAAGAAAAGAAAGAAGAGCGAAGCCAAACGTTCAGACGCACGGTGAACATCAGCGTCAGATCGGCTGTGGAGGCTTTACGCTGCCGGCTGCCTCAGCCTCAGGAGAGATGACATCATCAAGATGACTGACAGGTGTCGGGGCGGGAACTTGACCAACTGACAGTGAGGAGCTGTAGGGCTGTAGCTTTAATCAAAGGTCTGGCTCTAATGCAAGTTGCAGTGGTAAAAGTTTTTTCTTTGGACTCTTTATCTCAAAGAAAACATTACTTTTAAGCATTAGGACTACACTTTTTTTTTTAAATTAGGCTAAATTTTCTCAGCTGGTGTTGGGATTTGAACCAGCAACCTCCAGGAATTCTAACCACTATGCTACCAAAACCCACTACTTTCACTGAATATGGGCTATTGTTTCAGTATTGAAAGCAGCCAGGTAAGCCGGACATACATGAGCAATAATGTCATCATGTGATAAATTTGCATTGCCATGTTTTTTCTATCATTAGGAGTAATATTCCAGCACTAGGGGCCACCACTGCTGACAGATGAGCAGGAGAGGCTTATTAGTTTTCCTAAACATAAAAATATCCTATATATCCCTTTGTTCCTCTTTATATTCTGCTGTCAGGTGCACTGCTGAAGGCCGGAGGGGGGGACGGGGGGGATTCCCCTCAGAGGCATGCAGGTGAGTCACTGCCATCACTGTCAGTTCAGTGTGGAGCTGCCGTCCACATACTGTCGAGCACATGTGGGGTTTGGGTTCGTAGTCTTTGGCCATGGAAGTAAGTCAGTAGTTGCACTTACATAGAAGGGCTCGGCCTCCCTCTCGGTCACCTCGTCCTGGTAGAGAGTGAAGCAGGTGGGGATCCGGCCGAACCAGACGTCTCTCAGCACGTCCTTGTCATCTGCCATGCTGCTGCTGCTCCCAGAGGCTCATACAGGACGGATTCTCCGACGACAGATCCTCAAGTCTGGAGGCAGTTGGCTTCCTGCTGTCAACAGCACAGCAGACAGCCTAGCATTAGATAAACTTTTCAGCCACACAACCCCAAAACCACAGTGAAACAGGCATGCAATGGATAAGCTACTGCCTTCACTCAACTAATTTAGTCAACGGTAACGCCAGAAAAGTCTTTCTGAACTGTCAAGGCAGTTATTACTAACTTAAGGTGAGGCAGAAGGCAGCAACGTTCCCTG
Organism: Centroberyx gerrardi; assembly: GCF_048128805.1. Classification (NCBI taxonomy): domain Eukaryota; kingdom Metazoa; phylum Chordata; class Actinopteri; order Beryciformes; family Berycidae; genus Centroberyx; species Centroberyx gerrardi. The sequence goes on along the minus strand of NC_136008.1, from coordinate 3,262,928 downwards.
TAAAGTGCTATCCAACTCCAAGCCTAACAAGCTACGCAGCTGTAATCCAAAAACTGACGTTAGCTTCAGGGCTAGGTAAGCTAACTCAGCTAGTAGAAGCAAGCCAAGGAATTGTTTAGAACAAACAAATGTGCTCGCTTGCCCGGTACTGTTGTCATGGGGCACAAACGGCAATTTCGTGTAAGTGAGGCACAGATATGATTTGTATGGGAATCTTACTTTTGTCGAGCTTTGATGGAAGGGCCGTGACGGTCGGTGTTGTCATTCGCCGCCTGTCACTGGAAATGCTAAAAAAAAAAAAATCCCCGTTCAATGCTAAAGAGCGACGACTACTGTTCACTTTAAAAACTGCAATTACAACAAAAATACTCTAATTCACAGCCATCGCGGGAATTTTTCTTAATATTGACTATATGCATTTATTAAATATACATCTTAGTTTAGGTATGATATGTCATATTTATTCCCAGAAGCCTGTGGAGTAGAAAAGCCGCTCCTCTTTCCACAACAACCACGGCATATTTTCAACTCAGTTGAGGTCGTGCAATCAATATGCGACGTCCCTTGTAAACTACGTCATTCAAGAGCTGTCGGTTTTGTTGTGCTCAGCGGTAGCTTGAACAATGGACAAAAAAGCGGACATGGATAACCTGGAAATGCGTCTTCAGACGCTGGAAAGTCGTATACACGGCGAAAGAAGAAACAGAGGTGGAAAACCCGTCAAGGTTTGTCCAGAATTATATCGAGGATGATGTTTGGAGGGCTAGCAAACAAGCTAGCAGTTAGCCGAGCAACGCTAGCACTGTCACTGTCAGCGAGTGAACGCCCTGTTCCTGCAATAACCTAGGTTAAAGCTATGCACCTAACGTTAGCTCGACTGTGTAACTTAGTGCTAAGTAATTGCACTATATCAGAAATTGTGATAGCTGCTCACTTCAGTGTAAGGATGTCAGCTGTAATAGATGTACTTACTGTACCAGCTCAGTAGCTAACCTAGCTAACTATGTGGCCTCTAAGCCTGTGGCATCTCAGCAGAACATCATGTGATGAGAAGAACATCACTTTTAACTAAGAGGTGGATTTGTCTCTGGAGCTGTAGGCGGGTATACAAGCTACTGGAAAGTTTAGTAGATGTTGTATTTGTTTTAATGATATGTCAAGTAATGGATGTCTCTCTCCTGCAGTGTGCAGAGTCCCTGGGCAGGGTCCAGGCCGCTCTGGCCAACACAGCCAACAAGAGAGAGCGAGTGAAGATCCTGCACAAGAAGAGTGAGTCACACACCGCGCTATCACTCCACTAGGCCTGGGTTAAAGGCATGTTGTGACATTTTGGGGAAGGGTTTGCTGAGTGCGTGCTCTCTCCAGCAACACACTGCTTCACATTGGTACAGTTACAGCTGTCCATACTGCCCAGTATAACTGCAGGCCTAGTGTTGGCCGCTGAGCAGCTCCACGGGAACAGCAGCAGCAACAGTAGCAAGTGCCTTGCTGAAGGGCAGTTCAGCAGTAGTTGTTAAGGGAAGGGAGAGCGTGCCTCATTCACTTGCCCAGGTTTTCCCAGTCTGGATTCAAACTGGCAAACGTCTGGTCGTACGCTGACCTCTCTAACCATTAGTTAACTAATTCATTTTTAAACAAAAGCTCAAGACCTGCCGTTTTGGTCTTGCTTTTACCTCAAGGCGTTTTCAATTTTTTTTTATTGCCTAATATAACATATGTACTATTTGTTGTTCTTCTGTTTAGATATTTTGTTTTAATTTGCATTTACTCTGTCAAGTGCATCACGTTGCATATAAATAAAGTTTGATTGATGGGTAGGATCTACACAATTTATTTAGTAGTATTGTATAGAGTTTCTACAGTTAATAGTCGTGGAATATTGGCATAACGACAATATTGAAACTTCTTTTCATTGAAGACACCCTCTGTAGTTGAAAATAGTGAAGATCTTGATGTGAAATGCCAAAAGTGCAGCAAAAAAATCTTGTTCCTCAAATCATCAAGACTTTTACAATTTACAATTATTGTAAATACAATATCTATCAAAATAATCAGCATTATTGTTTTAGTCATGATCATGTAGCCCTTCTGCCTGGTGAAGTTAAAAAACAGACTAAACTTCAAAATGTCACAACACAAGGAGGTTCTTCTCTCTGTCATGAGGTTGCAGGCTGTATTTGGTCAGTGTTTTATCTTGTGTTTTCTGCTGCGGTGCAGTCGAGGACCTGCTGAAGTACCTGGACCCCCAGTTCACCGACCACATCGCCGTCCCTGACGCCATGAAGCTGGAGTTCATCCTGGCTGGTAAGAAGCAGGGAGGACTTGGGGCTCGATGAATAAAAATAAAAACAACAACAACAAAAACAGCAATAGATCACCACCCCACCCCTAAAACACTGGTTCACACTGCTCAGTGGTTCCTCCCTCGATGTCTCTTGGTAGAAGATGCAGGAATAACTGGCAAACCTGTCTGAAAAGTTGAAATGTCAGTGAAATAGGCTTCATGCTGCTTGGTGGATCAGATGAACACTGGAATGACTAGTGGACCCAAACCATTCAGGGTACAGATAATCCTGACTTTATGAATTTTAGTTTTTTTGCTTTTGTCTGCTGTTGCCTGTCATCCTCTCTCTCTCTTCCTCTTTGCCTCTTTTTCCTGTCTTTCCTGTTGTATTTGCCGGTTTCATTCTTTCTTTTCATTCTTTTTTTTTTCTAAATTTATCTAAGATATTTGTTTATCTTAGAGGCTATGGGCTATATCTTATAGTCTTTATTTGTTGACTATAAAGCAGAAAAGTATTTTTTGTGAAGTGCTATACATGTAAGGTTTATTGTTATTATATTATACAATAAGAATTATATTATTAAGTTATTAGACAGCCAAGAGATTATGAATTTAAAATATTTAAAAGACTATACAGCAGCAAATAACTCTGTCAACTCTGGCTAGTGTGAGAGATGACAAGGAAATAGCAACTCATGGCAAATCACACGCTAGGTTATTCAGGTAAACAGTAAATTGCAGCAGTTGGCAGGGATTGGTAGTCAATCCACACAGGGCGATCAGATTCAGTACATACATGTGGGGAAAAACAAAGAGTTGAGATGCTGGTGTGTGTTCTTGCCCTGCTGTGATGCTGCTGTGTTTGTGTCTCCAGAGGAGGACTTCCTGCTCTCCCAGGCTGCTCTGCTGGAGCAGGTCAGCAACCTGCAGCCGCTGCTGGACAGCAACTACATCAGAGGTGCGTTTCACCTGGCAGGACGCAACGCACCGTCTCCTCTGTGGTTTCATGTACTGTAGCAGGGCTACGTTTAGTCTCGCTTCCACATCTGTCCCTGCTTTAGCCCCAGTTCTGGTTCTAGTGCAGGTTACAGTTTTTTGGATACTTAATCAAGACAACATTTTGTTGTGCTTCAGAGGAAAATGAGGATAAGTAATGCTTTTATTTTAATTTGCAGTCTTCTCTTTCAGTGATGTAGTGTTTTGCTGTTGTGTTTCACCTCAACACTGAAACACAACAGGGTGTGTGTAGCATCAAGGCCTGTTAGCTGTGTTTCAGTGTGTATCTGTTGTTCACAGACGTACCGGAGCACGCCACCAAGCTGCAGCGCCTGTCACAGATTCACATCAAAGAGCAGGTGACTCTCTCCCTCTCTCTCTCACTCCGTCTCTGTGTGTGTCTCTCTCTCTCTCTCTCTCTCTCTCTCTCTCTCTCTCAGCAGGTTTTCTCTGTTGACTCCTCTCCTCCATGTTTCTCTCTCTCACAGGACCAAACTGAAGCTCAATCCCAAGAGGTGAAGAGGCTTTTCGAGGAGTACAACAAAATGGTACGCTTATCCAGGAAAAGTCAGCTGATCATATTCATGCAGTTGTAATTGCTCTAACACTGTAGTGTTACACTGTAGTGTTAGAGCAATCAGAGAGAGAGGAGCAGAACAGACATTTATTCATATGAAAATGTCGCTGATTATTGCTTTAAAAAACACTTTGGCAGATAAACAACTAGTTTTCCATTCTAAAAGTAATTTTTTGGGGAAACGTAAAAGTGGCTGGTGGATTCCAAAATTCAGCAGCCGGTCAGTGAGGAAGTTAGTTGCTGCCGGGTTTTACGTGGCGTCTAAACAAGCTCTCTGAAAAACAGTGACCCTTTACTCATGAAAAGCTCCGCCCCCCTGACCCACTGACCCTCTGAACCCTGACCTCTGATTGGCAGATGTTCCTGCTGTCCAAGCAGTTCACCCAATGGGACGAGACCCTGAGGAAGCTGGAGGAGGCCAAGGGCATCCGGCCTGTGGAGTAGCCGCCGCCATCATCAACACACACACTTATGATGATGATGATGATGATGATGATGATGATGATGAAGATGATGATGAAGACTGCGCTAGACTGCTAAGTGTTCCACATGTCGTTAGTTCAACTTTGACTCTACTATTAACTGTTAGCATCTTATTTTTCCTAAATAAGTAAAACAAAATCTGCCGGAGGGGTGAGATAATTTCACTCGTTTCACATCGGCTTGTTTCAAAAGATTTAATTGAATCAGTTGACATCTTGATGCGATTGATTTGCCTCATTTCATGATATTGTCGCTTGTTTAAAGAAAATTCTTGAAACAGGAAACTGTATTGGAAGCATGTGAAATAATCTCACCTCACTGGCAGATGTTTTCACTTTGTTTTAATGGAAAAAAAGTAAGATTTTAAGATTCAATACTAGCTCAGATGACCTATTAAAATGGAAATTTCTGTAACAGACTCTGGCTCAGATTGCATTCCAGCGCAGGTCTGGAAAGTCTGAGAAAGTATGGAAAGTGAATAGAGAAGTGTGGAAAACTGTTGTTGGTATTTATGGTATTTGTTGTTGTGAAAAACAATGTTGAGCTAGAGTCTGGTGTGGCCTAGCTGACAGTCGTATCGCCCTGCCACTGTCAGCATACTGTACATCATACTGAACATCATACTGAACACCGACCAAAACCAAATCCAGTCATGAAACTGAAAGTACGGTCTGGAAATGTAAAGGAAGCCGGGGTAAGCTCAGCATTAATGAGACAGAAGAGAGACTGTGACTCTCCCAGCTCCATGCTGCTGTTATTTATTTCCAGACAGTGGAGCTTTTTATCCTCGCATATTGATTTCACATGTAATGCATTCCAACCCTGCTCCTCTGCTGCACGCCGGTCACAAGACTTATCCTCCCCTTCACCCATTCTCTCTCTGTCTGACACACACACACACACACACACACACACACACACACTCCTTAAGGCTTTTTCCTCTGGGTGTCTCCTGAGCTGATGAGCTGAAGAGAACCTGCTGAAAGTAACTTCATTATTCTTATCAATGTTATGATTTTTAAATATACATATATCATACAGCATGACTGCAGCTGATAAAATAAATATCATTAAAAAAATTCTTGGTCTAATGTGTGATGTGAGTTATTTGTCTCTGACTGGGGGTTTTGTTGCTCTCTGCCTTAAATGTAATTAAAAAGTCTTAAGTATGATTCCCAGAGGTCCTCAATATTTTCTTTATCATTTTACCAATAATCACTTATCGGTTTTACTGGCTCCTTGCAGAAAATAACCAGAATGCATCAGCGGGGGTTCGCAAGTGTTGCTGATCGCCAGTAATATTATCTAAACCAGTCCGGCCCATACTCTCTGTTGTGGTGGAAGTGATCCACATCACCTTGTGTTCGGGACTTCCTTCAGTTTCACCTGTGCAGCCATGGAAGAAGGACCTGCTAGGCTGGGAAAGCCAAAGCTGCTCCAAAACCAGAGGGAACATTACTGCAGCATTTGGAGGGAGCTTAGGACTCTGAAAAACTTCCAGACCGATGCGGAGTTACATTTACTGGACAGGTGAGCAACCTGTGATGTAGCTAAGGTTAGCCACACAAGCTCCAGTGTTTCCCCTGTATTGTCCTCTTACATCGGGGGGGGGGGGGAGACATGTCGCTAATGTCACTTCGACCGTGAAGAAGCGTCTCGGCAGAAATACATTTGATTAAAGAAAATCTATCAGATTCTCAGCAGCAGCGCTGCTACTGAATGACTTCACTGCGCATGAATAAATATCTGCCGAGCACGATGCTAACAAACAACCTGCTGGTGAGCGGCTGGAGGGAGTTGTGTGAAGCTGGTGTGTTATTTACACTGGGGCGTAATTTCCACTGGGGACGGGGGGGACATGTCTTTTCAAAATCCTGTTTGTGTCCCCCCCCCCCACTTTTTAACCGCAATAATCGTGCTTAATACGCTACTGTTTGGCCAGCCGTCAGATTCTGGCTGAGAATGTGAATTGAGCTGCTGATTGTAAGGCCCTGATATACTCCAAAAAAAATTGCCACGGACGAGTAGCGGCCATGGACAGCCTGCCTACGCGGTTCTATTTTGGTGTCTGTCCAGTGTTGCCAATTTGGCAGACGTAGCGACTTTTCAGACCCCCCTGGCGACTTTATTTCTCAAAAGCGACTAGCGACAAAGTTGGCGACTTTTTCTGACCATGGGAAGCAAGGGCGGATATTTCATTTCACTGTTGGGGGGGACAATAAACAGAAAAATTTCTCAAGAGCAATTCCTGAAGGGGACACCAAAGGTGCCGCCAAAGTACTGTTGTATTAAATGTATATAGAGGTCCATTATGAAACATTTCCATAAGCACTTCATTCCTTTCTTATGAAGATTTTATCAAATTGCCATTGATATTACTGGGGTCTTTCTACTTGGCGTTTCGGTGCACTGAAAAATGATCGGATGTCTGTTTTTCTTTTCTCTGCCATTTTAACTGACCTGGCTGGCTGACAAATAGACACACACACACACCACACACACACACACAGCATGCAGGTTATTTACAGTAGTAGGTGCGATGCAACACCCATTAACTGAACTAAAGCTAATATATGCCTAATTAGATTTAGTTTTCCCGAAAAAGCAGATCTCTAATGTTTTGCTGTCAATGTGTAAAAGTCCAGAACGCTATGAAGCCTGCCAGAAACTTACTTCAGGGTCTTTTTTAAGAATTAAGTCTTCATTTATTTCCAAAATTATAAACAAAATTACATAGTGGCAGCCATTTTACATGCAGTAAGAAAAAAATAATATACTTAGAACCTAATTACGTAGGGTAAGTTCATTTTAAATAGCCTATTATATTATAGAAATATTACTGTTACCATCTACAAAAGATAATTTTGGTATGAAAACCCGCATTTTAATTTAACCAACTATCCTGTATCATAAATACATGTCTGGCATTTGTAACAAACCAAACCGCTTGAAAATCGGTCGAAAATTCAGCGAGTTATGATGATTTTAATTGTGGACAGACCTCCTGCCTCCATACACACACATGCATTAGGAGACGCGGCTCCGTACCAACACGTTGACACACAAGATTCAACCGCGAGGTAACGGAACAAAATGTAGTCTGGTTACAATTGTGAATGTGTTTTATTCTATTGAGTGGTAGAAGTAAAGAAAAATGTCTGACACATCCTTTGTTTTAAGTTAACCTTTGCGAAGCAGCTACTTACTGGAGGCAATCTTTAGAACCTTAAAAACGCATTGTTTTGTGTCTATAATTAGCACAAGTGCTTTCAATGCATATTATTATATTATTTAAAATCATATAGTTATGTTTACAATGATATATTGAGGGGGACAACTCTCTGTTTTTCCCAGGAAGGGGGGGTCCGGACCCCCCTGTCCCCCCTGTAATTTCCGCCCATGATGGAAAGCAATGTTAATGTGTTGAATCCCAAAGCATTTGGCAATAAATTGGTATGGGTGATGCCGGTTTCCTCTACTTGCTTGTCTAATCCAGAGGGGTCTGATGATCACAGCGCTTCCCACACACAGTGTAGCCCCCCTCCCTCCGCTGAGAGCAGGGACTGTAGGATAGGGTCCACTTGTAATTGCTACCGGCGTACGCCGAAACTGGCCCGGGTGGGCGGAGTCAGCACTTACATTAAAACGGGCTACGCCGCGGCGTGCATAACAAGTGCAGCATTATATATTGATATGCAAATTATCGTATGACATCATCTGGCGACTTCTAGCGACTTTCTGAGCAGCCAATAGCTACTTTCCTTGGAAAAGAGTTGGCAACACTGCTGTGGACGCGGACGTGTTCCACGCATGCGCACTTGAAAAATTGCTCACTGAATGAGGCAAAAGACATGTATTTTGAGTGACACTGTGAAAAGGTAGAACCAAAGCCTATCTAATCTCAGGTATAACCAATACTCATAATAAATATAACTACACACTAGACTTACATAAAAAAGCGAACACATTCATTGGCAGTGCTCTTATAGTATTGACAGCGTGTGACTTCTAAAAAACTTCTAAAAAAAAAAGTTTCATATTCTTTGATACATTTTGTATATGTTTGTTGTGATTGAAGTTGCAAATGACACATTATCTATCGATAGTGCCACAATAATGTACCATAGATAGGTCAGTCCTATTCTTCAAAATATATATATATCCATAATTGAATAACTCAACATGTGAAGTTCAGTAAAGTTGTGGGTTAAACAATACAGAAAGTAAGACAGTTTTTCTTATGCATATTTAGTACTATTCTGGCAGAATTTAGCATGATGACCAACTTAATTATTTCCCGTATTTTATATTGGTTACCGTAGTCCCTAAATGTATGTAGAAATGCAGGAAATGGGATTCAAATCGCAAATTTTTTTCTGGGGGAGTACCCCCAGACTCCCCGTTTTATTGTGTCCCCCCCACTTCTCAAACCAAAGTTACACCCTTGTATTTACAGCTTGAGCTGCTAGAGCTCTGGGTTAGACAGAGCATCACTAGCTATTGATTCCATGTTTTACTTTTACTTCATGATAGTTCTGTAACTCTGGGATGTTTTAAACATTTATAACAGTTTGCAATGGGATAAGTTTCCTCTTCACTTGACATTGCTGAGCTGTAACACTACTTGGCTAGGTGGTATGTGCTGTGAAAATGCCCTTTTTTCTCATTCTTATCTTTTCTTATAACAAGATATTTTCTTGTTATGTTTTCTTATAACAAGATCTTTTATCATATATTTTCTTGTAACAAGATCATTTCAATTCGTTTTATGTTTTCTCATAAAATCTTTTCTCATATTTTCTTATAACAAGATCTTTTCTTGTTATGAGAAATAAGATCTTGACAAAAGATCACAACATGAGTTGTCACATGGAGAGCTGAGGCCACAGTGACATGGATACTTGCTTTAATCTGCTTTAATCTTATTTTTCTTAGTTTGAGGCACTGGGAGATCTTGGTTTCTTTGAAAAATATGGAATTATCATTAGCTTGTCAACATTGCGCATGCAGAACCTGGCTCTGTGAACCATGTAGTATTATCATCTCAAAGGAGACCCTTTTATCCTATGAGAAAAGATCTGATAATAATGACAAAAGATCTCATAACAAGAAAATATCTCAATCTAACGAGAAAAGATCTCGATATTAGGAGAAAACTTGGTGAATTTTTTTGTCAAGATGAATGCAATAGGCCTACTCTTCTGTAGAAATAGTGTGTGTTACTTTTTGTCAGAAAGAGAATACCTGAGAATGTGTATTGAGATTTAGAACTGTTTTTCAGGCAGACTGACCATATTTCTTTCTTTAGTCTTGTTCATTTCCTTATCTTTGTCAGCCACTTAGAAACTAAGACCTAGCTGCAGTTTAGATTCTCTTTGATTTTAACTCTTGCATATGGAGCTGCAGGCCAGAATAGCAACCTCTTCACTGTTTCCGCCCTGTTTCAGTATGCAAAGGGTCAACAGGTGGTGCAGGTCGGGTCTAACTCATGAATATTGAGATAGGTTTGGTGAAGAAGCAGATTTGAAATGCTCAGTTTCATTTTCTTGAGACATTAGCCAACGTTTACACCAACAAAGACAATGAACAACACCACAATTCTTGCTCGTTTTTTTTTTATTTCAAGTAAAGCCTCACTTCATGTAAAGAGAGGGAGAAGAGAGCGAGACAGGCTGACAGGTGGATCAGCACGACTCTTCTCAGCGATTTTTCCCACTGGAGCCCTTGGGGCAGATGACATCACATGCTTTGTCAGGATCTTCTAGAGCTGCTATTTGCTTGAGTATCTCCTCAGTTCCTTCGATGTCATGGTTACGACCGTTCTTGCAGTATTTTGCAGCTGTCTGGTCGAGCTGTGAACAAAACAGAAAGGACAAAGGATGGACCCGTGCAGTTTAATGTGGCCTTGCTGATGGGTCAACATCCTACATACAAACCCACATACAGTACCTCACAGAACATGGCTTGGAACCTTTTCTGAATTGTTAGGGTCTACTGGTAAATTCGGCATACGTATGGTCCACCAAGCAGCACTTGTGATTAAAATGTCAACTTTTACTATAGAGAGGTGAAGACAGGGCCGTTCCTAAAACATGCCTCACTACCAAGGGCGACCGGGCTTTTGTTCTCACTGCCTGAGCACCTCAAGCAAGCTGCTCACTGCTCAAAACATTCTTCTATCTTAAGGCCTTTTCATAGTGTTTTATTCTGTTATCTAGGGCTGAAACGATTCCTCGAGAAACTCGAGTAACTCGATTACTAAAAATCATCGATGCAAATTCTTTGCATCGAAGCTTCGTTTAATCCATATAACTATATACACACTGTGTTTCGCACGGATGATTATTACTGTTGCACAATGCGCTGGAGAAAGAGAGAGAAAATAGCGAGGGGCGAAGAGAAGAGACAGGCCAGAGAAAACGACAGAAAGTGTCCAAAGTTTCGGATCCAGTGTTGCCAACTTGGCGACTTTGTCGCTAGACTTAGCGACTTTTCAGACCCCCCTGGCGACTTTATTTCTCAAAAGCGACTAGCGACAAATCTGCCGACTTTTTCTGACCATGGGAAGCAATGTTAATGTGTTGAATCCCAAAGCATTTGGCAATAAATTGGTTCGGCTGATGCCGGTTTTCTCTACTTGCTTGTCTAATCCAGAGGGGTCTGACGGTCACAGCGCTTCCCACACAGCGTAGCCCCCCTCCCTCCGCTGAGAGCAGGGACTGTAGGATAGGGTCCACTTGTAATTGCTACCGGCGTACGCCGAAACTGGCCGGGTGGGCGGAGTCAGCACTTAATATTAAAACGGGATGAGATGAAGGCTAGTAAAGAATGCACGTTAATTATGGCTATATGTAATGGCTAGTTAAGAACGTAAATCAATATGGTGGCTAGTTATGATGTCCCTAAGTTAGCTAAGTTTTGCTCAAGAAAATAACCACAGAAAATAAAATGCTGCAGTCAATTTGTGAAAGCCTGAGCTTCATTCATGTTATTATTATGATAGTCACACACATACACACACACACACACACACACACACACACACACACACACACACACACACACCTACTCCCCTCACAGTGATGCATAAAATACCCCAGAAAGCAAAATATCAGGTGGTGTAAGTAGCAATTGGAGCCTAAAATGCACCAGTCCAATACAGCAGGTATATTCAGTTTAGTTTGATTGCAGTGAGTAGGGTCAGCAGGTGTAGGGCAACCCTTCAACATAGCAAATAAATGTACATTAGCCAGTCTTATGAACTTGTATGATATTTAGGCCTAGTAATAAATATCAATAATAATTATTATTTCACCTCGTTTTCAGTAAATCACAGTGTCGTATGGACAGCTTCGTGCGGACAGCTTTTCTCTTTTGTATATTTACTATTGCTCTTTAATAAAGCAAAAGTATTTCTTATCCGATTACTCGATTAATCGATGGAATAATCGGTAGAATACTCGATTACTAAAATAATCGATAGCTGCAGCCCTACTGTTATCCCTTTTCTTTTCTTTCACCCGTTTACCATACTGTTTTACTCTTTTATTGGCTATGTTTTACTTGGTTCTAGCCTATGCTGTATTTCTTATCTTGTACTGTAAAGCACTTTGTAACCTTGTTTTGAAAAGTTTATTATTATTATTAATAATAATAATACTTATGGCCTCTATAGATTCACACTGCTTGCTACTGCCCCCCATTTTGGTGTCTTTGATTGTATTTTGGTGGAAGATGATTGTAGGACTAACAGGCAAACCAGCCATTAAAGCCAATGTGTCCCTCAAGCTTTGGTTGGGAATTTCAAATCATTTTAGTGTTCTTAACATTGTGCTGTCCTGAACAGGCCAGGCAGTAGCTAACAAGGTGATCGTCCACTGTTGAATCTGGCACAGTAAAAGGAAAACCAGCGTTACCTGCAGTGAAATCGGCACTCCATAGCGCACGTAGGTAGCAAGGTGTTCACAGTTGTTGGAAAAGGGATGGTACTTTCCACAGTTCTTGTGCTTGGACTTAATATGCTCAATCATTAGATGTTCAGGTGCTGGTGTGTACCCCTTGTCGTCGAGGAAATTGTCTTTCACGTGTTTCTGAGCAGCTTTGATTGTACCAAAAACACAGTTGGCAAGTATGGTGTTTTGGTCCGAACCTGTCATGATTGTGGGAATAAACTCTTAGCAATGCTGTATAGCACACTTGACAAGAAATGTGCATCTGTCTTCCTCCTCTATACTCTCTAATTTGCTCTTGAAAAAAAATCTCAATCTACCCCTCTCTGTCCTCTCCCTACTTCTTTTCCTAGCACTACTCTCTTACATTACCATTCTAGGCCTAGTTTCATAGGAATATTGTCAGGGCGCTGTGACCTCTGACCTTTGACCTCCTTACTATTGGTTACTTGTACACTGCAACAATTAAGGCAGTTAAACTTAAAAACATAAGTTTCCTGGCTGCCTTGAAATTGCAAGTTGACTAAAATAGTACAGAAGTTCATCAGTTGTTCCAATGTCGTAAAAATTCACTTGGTGAACTTAAGCAAATGTCTAGTTGTGTTGAAAAGTGTTTATCAGTTGAATCCACTAATTGGTGAACTGTATTTCATTATTATTTATTCTTTCACTTGTGAAGTAAACTTTTGGTGTCAGTTGTTCATTCGTCAAAAAAATGATTATACAGTATGCTAAGAAGTAAAATGACAAATCTGCACTAATGTGAATGCAAGAAGTGTAGTAGTACTATACTTCCTGCCATGTCAATAGCCACTCCACCTTATTTCCAAAATTTGGTATTGGGGTAGGGATTGAAATGGATAAAGATTTTCATCATGGTTATCATTATTTTTCATTTTTATCAGAAACAGACCTGTGATTCACCTAACATACCTAACAAGTCTGTATCCTTTTAACTTTCTTCAAACAAGAAGGAAGCGTTTCTGGAGTGTTCTGGAGTGCATGCTGGGAAGTCTGCTAATGAGCTAACAATGTTTCCTGTTAGTGAATGCTTGGTAACATGTTCCTTCTTGGTTACATGCTAGCATTAAAAACATTAAAAATCAGTCAGTTTCACTAAAATGCACTGTGTGTTTTTACAGTGTGATGCTGCTGAAGGAACTGAAGCTTATTCTACTGTTGCTCTCATAAGTTTGACCAATATGTAAATTTGCTTGCATCATTTTTGAGTTTGTAACTGTGCGTACCTGTGTGGTGAAATATGTTTTCCCCAGGTTTTTTTCCATCAAATTCTTTGTCGCCCACATAAACAGCATAGTGATTGTAGGTAAAACTTTTACAGCCACATGATATCTTACGTGGGAAAGCAATTAAATCTCCAAATTGGAACTGTGAATGGGAGAAATCAGAGATGCATTTTACCAACTTGGACTTAGATGGTGAAATTATGTCAGGCGTTTACTGCTAAACAGTAACCACAATCAAAATGACTAAAAAAATTGATATGCACAACATTCTTATGATATTAAATACATAATGAAATAATCCTGGATATATTCATATGATAAAATAGAGCATTTGTATCATAAATAAAATAATGAAAATGAAATAAACACGTGAAAGCAACTTACTTCATCAACCCCTATAACTACAGTTGCCAGCTGAAGGATCGCAACCACCAAAATCAGGTTCCTCATTTTTCCTGCAGTGAAGAACAGAGGAGAGCATGTAACATCAAGGACAATGTGAGGCATTCTGGAAAAATTGCATTATAGAAACTCCATCAACTAATCCAATTTCACCACAGGGTGCTGTGGTTGCAGCTACAGCCACACCCATTCATTTCAACGAGGAATACTAACAATGCTAACCAACCATTTGAAGGAAATTGAACAACAAATACAGCAACTGTTCCCCACAATGTGTTCGGTGTCAGGGTGGCCTAGTGGTTAGGGAGACCTCAACCCAAGTTTATTTCTACAGCCCTTCCCTTCATCACAAAGCCTGGCTCAAAGGACTTTACAGAGAGCGAGCCTACCTAGATCTAACTGATCAACAATCAATCACAAAACAAAATGATGCAATACAGTATGCAACAAAATAAAACACAAGGAAACCAAACAAAGCACAAGATACAAAACAGCATGTTGAAAAGACACAACAGGCCTAGCTAACCTGCCGAGCCGACCCAGCACCACCAACCTGAAACCCTCAGTGAAGACGAGGGAAAACGAATGAAGAAAACAGTTCAAAACAACAAAAACAATTCAAAGAGGGATCCCAGGATGGCTGAGTGTGTAATACATCTGTCAGTCCCAAAAAAAAAAAAAAAAATTCCACTGTGCATGTACAGTTGTGGGATACAGAGATACAATACCTGAGTTTCACAGACAGCCACACTGGTGCTTCAGCTCAGTTGGTAGGGCGGCGGACTTTAATCGGACTGATCCGGGGTCAGCAAATGATTCAAACAGAGCTCGTCTCTTAAACCTAGTGAGCACAGAACGTTTACATGATGCTATTTGACATGATCGATTTTTAAAGACACAACTTTTCCACTGAGATACTAAGAACAAAGTTACTTCCCACACCAGAATAAATCTTTTGGTTTGATAACGTTGATTGATGTTGCTCACAGTCAAGAACAGGCCTAAATAACAGATCATTGATTAGGCCTTTTCATGAACATCCTTATTAGTGAAGGCACAATCTAAAGAAGTACAGGTCGACTTTAGGCTACTTCTTGTCACAACGGCCCAAATTAGATTCTTGTTTAACTTTGGTGGCTCAGTGGAAATTGAACCCCTAACCCTGGCGATGTTGGTGCCATGCATTACTCATTGAGTTAAGACCCCACATTGCAAGCAGCAAGCTTTCTGACATTATAATGAAATGTTTATCATTTAGTTTAGTTTAGTTTATTTGTGCACGAAAGTGAAATATAAAAATGTCAATAGACAGAATTAAACAAGAGTGTCCAGTATGCAGAGGTGGTTGAAAAAACCCATGGAGCTTGTGAGATGAGCACAGATATCAAATACAACTGAGTCACTGAAAAGGAAATTAACTTACAAGTAATTAACTTGCAAATAAAAATGAATATGACGTTCAAATGAAAATTAAAACATTAGTAAAAATTGGAAAAAGAGTAATATTAGTTTACACAAAGCAATAACTGACTCAGGTAACTCAGTGTTAAGAAATTGGAAGACATGCGGACAACCTGTCATGAAGCACCGAGTCCCTCAGGTTGGGTGCAGAAGTCGGACCACACTCACAGCAAATCCATCTTGGTGTATTGATAAAGCACGGCAGCAGCACAAGACAACGCGTTTCAGCACTCCATCATCAGCATCACCAAGATGGATTTGCTGTTAGTGCTGGTACAACTTTTCTAATTTTAACTCAGTGTTAGGGTTAGCAACTGAGATGCATGCCTGTCATGTTTTTAACCAGCACCTATCATGTAATATTACTGTATACAGTGAAAGCCGTTAGAGAGGTCCTTGTAGAAGGAAATATGAGAGAGTTCAGAGTCTTACCTTCTTCACTGAGACGGTTGAAGTTAAAGTCAAAGGGGGAAGGCATCCCTTAAATACAGTTCAGAACAATAGACCTCCCTCCAGCCCATGTCTATCATGGCTATCATCTAGACTCATTTGACTGCCAGCACCATAGCTCCTGCATCACATCACTAGCTTGTCTGGGAAACTAAGCAGGTCTGGTTGTGGTTAGTCCATGGGTGGGAGACCACCTGGTGCTGGAAGTGGTGTTGGAGGACCAGTAGGAGGTGCTCTTCCCTCTGGTCTCATGAGTAATATCCCCAATGCCCCAGGGCAGAGACAGGGACTCTGTCCTGTGAGTGAGCACCGTCCTTCGGATGAGACGTTAAACCGAGGTCCTGACTCTGTGGTCAATAATGATCTCATCGCAAGAGTAGGGGTGTAACCCCGGTGCCCTGGCAAAATTCCCAAACAGACCTTCCTTCCATCATGTTCACCTAATCATCCCTCGTTACCGACTTGGCTCTTTCAGTCCTCTACTCTCCACTGAGATAGCTGATGTGTGGTGAGCATTCTGGCGCAAACTGGCTGCCGTGCATCACCCAGGTGGGTGCTACACATCGGTGGTGGATGAGTTGAGTCCCCCCCCCCCCCCCCCAATATGTGAAGCGCTTTGAGTACTTAGAAAAGCGCTATATAAATGTAATCAATTATTATTATTATTATTGCTGAATCCTGAAGATAGAGCACAACGATAATAAACTCTGACATTTACATATTGGCTGTTCAATAAACTACTTACCTTCATTTGACTGGACACACTTTGTCAACAACACCCTGTTTCATACACACATTCACATATTCACACCTGGGAGCTGCCCAGTCTTCTACCGTTGTTCAATGAGAAGCTTCACCGATGCAAGTGCCTTGCTCAAGGGCACCTGGATGGTAGTTTTTGAGGGAGGGGGGAGCGTTAGTCATTTAGACCCCCAGCACAGATTCTCCCAGCCCACTCAGGGATTCAAACTGGTAATCTTTTGGTCAAGCCCGCAAGAACAACTTTTCAAGTACTTGTCTGAAATTCTTAAGAGTTTACATACAAAAACACCATTTCAAACACAAAATTACATTGAAATCTTCTTCACACCTGAAAGGTGACTACCGTATTTCCTCTAATAGTGGCCCGGGCCTTTATTTACCTCAACTGCAGAGGCCTTTATTGGAAGCAGGCTTATATTAGAGACAGGCCTTTATTTCTAATTCCCTCTGTTTGATAAGTATATTTGCTCATATTTTAGTACGAAGCCTCCTTGTTTTCTGATCTGCTTCTGTTGGGGTACGTTAGGTAGACGTTTTTTTGTTACTACAATGCATTACGATAATTACGGTAATCGACGACGGCACGCTCCAGAGACTTCCGCCGGCCGAGCCATCTTGTGACACTTGTACGTTACTACAAACTACAGTTACATTATATAACAGGCAGCAGGAGTTTACCGATATCCACTGTTTGCATGTAAGCTGAAGCTAACTGAAGCTAACTGAACCCGGGCGCCGATGTGTTCCCGGTGATCCGGCCGAGATTTCGGCGGGGGTCCGGGGCTTGGATCGGGAGGATCAATGCGGGCCGTGGGCGCGGTGGAGAGGCAGCGGCGGAGAGAGGAGACGGACACGGTCCAGCCATGTACTAGGTTTTGACCTAGTCTTGTTTCCTTTGTTTTTTCCCCCGGCCTGTATTTTAGACCGGCCTTTATTTGTTTGTGTCGACGACGGCCCCGGCCATTATCGGAGACCCGGCTTTTAATTGACTACAGGCCACTATTAGAGGAAATACGGTACCTTGATGAGGTTCATAGGAAGAGCGCAATCAAAGAGAAGCAAAAAACTCCTGAATACTGTCAACACTTGCATATTAAATAAATGTATTAACTGGCAATGTTTCGGTCAAGGACCTTCATCGGGCAGAAGGTCTGACGAGGTAGACGGTGTTCAAGATGAAAAGTTGCAAAAGGGAGGATGAGAGGTTTCTTGTGCGAGGTGTAACACGTAATATTTACATTAACCTCACTTGTGCACCTTGAACTTCCTGTGCTTTGGAATAAAAAGGACTAGCAGCTGGCATGAGAAACTTCTCATCCTCATTTTTAAGCATTGGGTTCGGTGTAGGTTTTTTTGGGGTCAAAGTTGTCTAGCATCACGATTGCCGGTGAATCAACCAATCTCGATTGTGATTGGCTGTGTTGTAGGTCCTATTTGTGGGCAGAGTTGTCCAGCAGCGTGATTGGCTGTCAATCAACCAATCAGAGCCCCTATTCCCGCTGCACACCTGTCTCCGCTTTGGGTGACAGAAAATCTAAAACAGAGACATGACTGAGCCTACTTTCAAAACATCCCTGGGCTTCGGCGGCCCCAGTTTTAACAGTTTATTTCTTTGGGGAACAGGGAGCCAAAGTTGACGTATTTTCCGTCAACCCTAGGGTTGACTTACCCTATCTCAATGTATGGGAGGGTAGGCTACTTCATATAAGCAATCTAAAAAGCATATGACTTTGATTTTGAGATATGTTGTAGGAAGCATCAACACGTCATTTGTCTTAATTTCACAAAAATCCATTCAGTATTATTTACATGGACAAAATTAGTTTCCGTACCCGGCATGCTTTTAGCTAGTTTGAATGTTCCATCTCCTGCAAAGGGATCAAGCTACGGTAGCTAGCTAGCTGCAGCTTCACAGCTACAGTGAAAAAATGTCTTTAGTTCCTATCATGAGCCTGAACTCAGACTTTCGGGAAGTCCCAAACTGCATCTAAACAGGTGAAAACCTGCCATGAGACAGTCTGCTGCCTGCTCAAGTGGATCAGCTGCTAGTTGGTTCATTCTATGTTGTAGTCCTCCATCGTTACGAAGTCTTTTCTGTAGGTTTCTGCACCTAAAATAACACAAACGTGCAAATCATCTAAAAGCGTAAGCTGCGTACTGAGAGAGAGGAGAATCTCAACACTGTCCGTTGCTTTGTTTAGTTGCAGAAGACAGAGTACTAGGCCTGCCTTTCCATTTCCGCTCCCTATGTTCATCCAGTTAATTTAACTTTAGCAGCTGAAGCTATGTGGGCAGGTTGGCTAATTGTTGCTTCACCACAGTACACAGTTTACTTGTATCAGGTGAGACCTACAGACATAAACGGACTGACCTCGCATCAGTTCAGTTCGGTGAGCTTAATTCTACTCACAATACAATACAAAGACCCTTTTATCTTGATATTCACTTCATTTCATCTTCAGGGCAGCCTGAGGTTCCTCTACTACAGTGGTTATAGAATAAACTCTGCTGGCACTGTGCATGTCCAACTGGGATGTCTGGAAGGTCTCAGGTTTGATCTCCACTGCTGATGAGTCTTTGAGCAAGACACTGAATTCCTACCAGCTTCAGAGAGCGCTGCTCTGTGGTTAACCCTGATGAAAAGAAAAAATGTCCCTGTCAGGAGTCAGTCACAAAAGAAAAAGACATTTACATTTTCGTTGTGTTAACTGCCTATTGATATGGAGTTTATTATATGAAGATAAACTGTACAAAAGCAGACTCATTCTCTTGTCAAGTATAGAGGAAAGTTAACAGCATTGAAATTAAGAATGAATTTGAATAACTATACTGATATACTGCTCAGATAAAAAAGGTTTCAATGTTCTGTTAGTATTCAAATGAGAATTCTACAGGACATGAGATAGCACTGCATAAAATATCCATCTTGACAAGTGTTTTAATCATTAACTCAGTTCTTAAATGTTTTGTTGTTGTTTTTTAAATGAGGGGAAACAATCCACCAACAGATGGAGAACATTTTTACTTCTGTCCCAATATGTTTTCATTTGTTTCATGCAAGATTTTGGTTGAAACAAATAAGACTCTTATCAAGAGTATATCACTTTATTAAAAAAAAATCAAGTGATATACTCTTCAAACAAATTAATTTACATCGGAAAACAAGTGAAATTATTTCACCACAATTTTTAAAATTTTTAAAGAAAAGATCTTAATACTCAATACAAGATTAAATGCCTGCAAGGTGGGAACTGTTTGCATTGTATTGGCTCCATATCAAAGTCAGTTGCACAGTTCAGCCAGAGCTTTTTCATATCTAACTAGCAGTTGGTGTGTGAAGGTAGAGCTGGTCATGTCGGTGTTTCTTACTGCCAGGAGCACTAGAAGGAGGGAGAATTTATTTACTCCAACATCTCTTCAAAGCCATTGAATGTCCATTATTCATTATGCAATAGAGGCCTGTTATGGGATGTTTGAAGAGTTATCCCCTGCAGGTTGTCCTCACTGGCAGTTGATCACTTTAAAGGAAAATTCCCCCTCAGATCCTCTTACATTCTTAGATATCATCAATCTGAGGTTCAACACATTCCAGGATTTATTTGTTGATGAAGTGCTGTAATTTACCTTCTTCTTATACCCACTTTCCCTCAGCCTGCCTCGCCTACTTCTACTGCAGTTAGTGATTTCCCATATTTCCCAGAATGCCTTTCAACAACTGTGGGTTTTACCTGTAGGTGGAAAGAGCAATAACAGTAGCACAAGCTCAGCAAGAGTTTTTCCAGATGAGAAAAAGTGAGGCGCACACCAAAGACCATTCTGGTCTCTCTCCTGCTCCTGTGGTGGAGAAACTGGTCTCTCTCCTCTTCTACGATGGATTTCTCCCTGTATGATTGTTGAACGTCTCTTGGAGCAAAATGGCGGCTCTAGAAAGAAGCCCTCGCTCTTTGATTCTGAGGGACTGACACCAAAACCTGACGTTTACCGCTGATGTTTTACATCCTGAAACATTTTCTCATATCAAACTCCACTGTAGCTGCTGGAAACATCTGGAGGTGACGTCACCTCGTCTACGATTGGCCGGTTATCCACCAAGAAGAAAAATACACCAAACTACTAAATGGACTTGAGACAAGCCGAGTACATCACCAATAGCAGTTTTTAATGGAGTTAAAGTGTTTTAGGGTGAGTTTTCACCAAGGTCGATACATATACCAGCGACTAGTACTGGTAGATTTGGTGCCATATGTGTAACATTAAGAAAACAGACATTAAATTGTACGTACTACAGTGAGGATGATGTATGGAAAATCAGAAAAGAATGCCAGTATGGTCAAGCGTTCGGTGTGATCTGAGACTTTTGGTGCTGCACAGTTGTAGCTGTTTATTCAAAATCACAAAGCATAGTGAGTTTAATTGATGAGGGACACTTCAGAGAGTTAAGTTAGTGAGAGTTACTCTCTGGGAGTAGAAATAATCCAGTCAGGTGTTCAGTGGTTTTGGTGCATGAGCATTTTCCTATGATGAGATAGTGAATAGGAGGTGAGCGGGTGGGAGGGTCAGACGATCCTCCCGGTCTGCTTCTGGCTCTGGACTCTGGTTATTGTTGGACTCCACTAAATTTACAGTTACTTATTTGACTGGACAGATTACAACACCAGACCTTCTCTAGTCTTGACTTAAGCATATTGTATTAAAATCAAAAGCTCATTTGAGTAACTACACTGATGCACTCTCCAAAAAGACTCCAAACCGCCCAACTCCATGAAGTCAACGGACCACAACCCAACTTCTGCTACAAATATAAAGTCAATGCATTTTTTCCACAAGAGGTTATGGCCTCAGAAGCTAATTTCACTTCTTCTAGTGTGTCCTTATGGAGATTTTCTAAATAATTGTGTAATTAACAGGATATAATGGATATAAAACGGGCTTGATAGTGAGTTGTGTGGTTGAAAGTGATGCTTTTTCATACCTATCAGCCACCAGGATCATTACAGGACACTCCTTTAAACTCTGAAGGAAAAGACAAGAAGGCATCCAAGCTTTGAACCTTTTATTTATGCAGGGGAAAGTTGACTGAGTACTCTTGCTTCACAGTTCATACCGTCCCACACACACACAGCTGGGATCTGACCAGTAGTACCACAGTCTGCTACTGCTGATGCCTCATATTCACTCCTAATCTGACTCCCAAAACAAATAATACAAATAATATAATAACCTTCAGTTATACAGCACTTCTCAAAATAAAGTTACAACGTGCTTCACAATCAAGAAAGATAAAGGATTGAGCAGATGACGAGGAAAATGAGGAGGTAGTGGAGGAGAGGAAAGGAAAGGGTAGCAGAGGAAAGGTAATGGAGGAGAGGAAGGGTTGGTGGAGGAAATAAGGAGGTAGGGGAGGAAAGGAAAGGAGGCAGCAATGGAGGGAATAAAATGAGGCCGTAGAGGAGGAAAGCAGTAGGCAATGGAGGGAGGAGGTAGTAGAGGAAATAAGGAGGTAGTGGAGGAAACTAGGAGGTAGTTGAGGAAAGGAAAGGATGTAGTGGAGGAGAGGATGAGTTGGTGGAGGAAATAAGGAAGTAGTGGAGGAAATAAAATAAGGATGTAGAGGAGGAAAGGAATACTGCTAGTACTACTAGTACTTTTTCAAAATAGCCAGGCTGACTTGATGTGGATTATCTCTGATTATCTCTTCTTTGACATTTTTAAACTTGCAATCAGGTAATAATTTTATTATTAACTTTTATGAACTGTTTTGTTGGGGTTTGTTTTCTGTGTTGTTATGCAGACATCATAATCATAACTTAAATAAGAAAGTTTGCACATTTAATTGAAGGTTGTGAGCTAAATATTTTAAAAGTTAGGGTGTATCATGAAGTATGTCACACCCTCGTGCGGGACCAGCACGTGACGTCAGAGAGAAGAAGTTGAGAGCTGTCGCCAAAGATCGTCTACTGAGATGATGAATCACTCAGTAGTATAAAACTACCACACTTTTCGGTCTGCAAAAGCATGTATTGCAGTCACCATAAAATGAAAAAATGACTTTTTCTCCTTGTTAGCAAATGTATACACCATTTAACAATAAATGCCAACATTTTTATTTATTTATCTAAATCACATTACTTTTACTTCCTGGAAAACAGTGTATCTTGAATGGTGACCTCGTTGTGTACCAGGAGGCGTAAATAAAAGTCTTAACTGATAAAACATCACCAATTTTTGAACAGTCCCACCTCAACATCAAAATAAGGAAGCAAGATGCTCTCAAAATGCTGTTTGTATTTTGTTTATCATTTATTGTTAAATATGCGTAGCCTATATTCTGACATGAAAAATTAGCAAACAATGTGGAAAAAGTCATTTTTATTTTATTGTGACTATAATGTCCACTTTTGTAGACCGGATTTTTATTGAACACATTCATTCTGCTGCAAAACAAAAGAAGACCGGTTTTTTTTTTTTTTTTTTTTTTTTTTTACTTTTTTTGTTTTGTGTAACTATTGAGAGATTCATCTTCTTGTGCATAAAGGATCTTTGGCTGCGAGCTCCCACACCGAGGGAGGGACCATGTTGACAGAAGGCAGGCAGGACTCTCTCCGCCAGGCGGTTCGGTGAAGCAGCGGGACAGCGGACCGTCATGGACAGGACGGCCGTGGTGAAGGTCGGGGCCGCGGCCAGCGCGAGCGTCTGCGCCCTTTTCGGCGGCGTGGTTCTCGCACAGTACATCGTCGCCAAGAAGAAGCGAGCGGGCAAGAAAACCAGGATCATAGAGATGGTGAGTAGATTGGCGCCCGCTGCGTCAAGGCAGACAGAGAATGATAGGAGAGGACCGGAAATAAGGTGATGTTGCTTTCAAAATAAAAGCGTAAAACTTTGTCGCTTGAAAACGTATGTTCATGGCTCATGAATATACGGTGTGAAAAAGGTCATTTTGGGAAAAAACAATTGTATTTTTAGGTTTTACAGATTTCTCCTGATGTATTTGTGTATCCTAAATGCGAATTTTCAGTAATATGTTGTACATTAATATATCATTTCAGTACTACTTATTTATTATTTATTTATTTATTACTTTATTATTACCGTTGCTTGCATTGTTTATCATTCATGTTGTTTTGTAATAGCCCAAAAAAAGTTGCAACATATGGTGGGCTTTTATTTTGAAAACTGATAACCGGAAGTTACGTGCGGTATTCCGGCTACCTTGACACTGTCGGGACTCCACGCCGTGCTGCGCAGGCGCTGTGTTCACTAAAATAGCAGCTGCTCTTTAGAGGTCACTAGCTAGCTTGCTATAACAGAAAACTGTCACCAGAAGCTTTATCCGCCAAACCGACACGACAGCTAACTTTCTCTGTCAGCAAAGCTCTTTCACAGCTTCCTGTCAGGGAGGCGAGCCGTTGCTCCTGTCGACGGTTTGTTGTTTGTATTCAGCGGCCGGCAGGTTATGTAAGTTAGTGTTTCAGACACACAGCAGCATCCAGTCTGGCATCCAGTCTGGCTGTCCAACCAGTCCAGCAGGAATCAGGTGCAATAAATACAGACTGCATCCATTCTGCAATAAAACATTTCATACAGTACTTCAGAAAAGGTTAAGAGCTATGATTCATAATGGATCAAAATTGGACAAAAGATATATTTGTATGTAGATGACATTCACTGAAAATATGCAGTAGGCCTATTTTGGACACTGGAAAGACATTTTTTTCTCCTCTTGACAACACAGACTATGTCAGGTATATCCAAAGAAATATGTTTTGGCCACTCAATATATGTTGAATGAATGTCATCTACGTAGAAATACATTTTTGGCCAGTTTTCTATATTTTGAAACAACTTTCCATACACATTCTGAAATATATGTGAAATTTATTTTTTTCTATATGGGCAGTAAGGGAAAATAAAGTGAATAAATCTTCATTAACCTTATCTTATTGGCAAAATCTCCTATTCATATCTACTCAAAGTCAGTAACACAGCGGCTGTTTTTATTGAATTTGAAAATGAAGCCAAACAATGTATGAAAACCATTTGGGCCTCAGCTTGATTATGCAGCATGTAATTATATATATTGTTATATATCAATATCAAAATAATTAAGATCAATAGTTTTGATTATTGTGATATACATTTGGTCCCTATCGCCCAGCCCTACCTATAACCTATTTGCACACTTTATACACACGCACACAGCAAAATCTCATTCACCAGCCACAGCAGCAAGGGGGTTTCCAAAATTCAGCTGCCACTTTCTTTTTGAGTTGTTTTGTTGCCTCTTTTCCATCAGCCTGTTAGAATAGAAAAGAGTTGGTTAGCTGCAGTAGCCCAGCCTGCTGGCCACAGACAGACAGACAGACAGACAGACAGACAGACGGTATTCACAGAGTTTTACTGCCACACACTCTGTTAAATAACCCTCATCCATCATCACATCACCGTGAGAGCCAGTTATCTTCCTCTGTCGACACCTCTGGTCTGTGCACAGGTGAACATCGTGTGACAGTGTGCGATGGAAAACTCATCCGCTCCCATCTTCCTCTGCACAGTGACTCACCTCCTGTCTTCCTCGTCTTCTTCCTCTCTTCACCCCTGTGCGCTCTTATTTTGTAGTAAAGACGATCCTCACTACCTCTCCTTTTAGCTTTTATTCTCCTTATGTCCTTTCCTTTCCCAGCACTCCTCTCTTCCATGATCACGGCAGGGTGTTGTCATGGTGCTGTGACCCCTGACCCTTGACCTCCTTACCATTGATTGCTTGTAATGCTGATGTAGGAATTGAAGCTTCTTGTTGTGTAGCACTCACTGTAAGTCACTGTGGATGAAGAAAATTAACATTTTTAACTGGGTTGACTGCAACTTTAAGCCAATAAGTGACAGTCAACCCAGTTAAAAGTGTTAATTTTCTTCTTTAGTCTCACTCTGGAGTTCTATGTTCATCATCCACCAAGATCTGAGCGTTCCTAACATTCAATAACTGTTATAAAATGGAGCTTTTGACTGGTGCATTTTGAGAGAGAGAGAGAGACTCAGTGTTCTGTTTTTTACACCAGCAGCAACTAAAAAAAAACATTTAAATGCGATATTGCATATTTTAGTTGGCTCTCCCTTTTAATAGCTAACATGTAATATGAGTCAGTGGAGACGATTGTCCAGATATGAGTCAAGTTTATTTGTCAGGTGAAAGTTCAGGTGAAATGTCAATATGAGGTGTGTGTGTGTGTGTGTGTGTGTGTGTGTGTGTGTGTGTGTGTGTGTGTGTGTGTGTGTGCACGTATGAAAACCAGGCAGTAATGTGGTTTAGGCTGAGGCGTATCCCTGTCCAGTAAAGGCTTGTCATGGAATGTTTGGGGAGTGGTTGCCGGTGGTTACGAGGGTCGCTCACGCCGCCATGTTGGAAGAGAGACAAACAAACAAA
Source organism: Centroberyx gerrardi (assembly GCF_048128805.1). Classification (NCBI taxonomy): domain Eukaryota; kingdom Metazoa; phylum Chordata; class Actinopteri; order Beryciformes; family Berycidae; genus Centroberyx; species Centroberyx gerrardi. Next base: position 3,236,896 of record NC_136008.1, on the reverse strand, counting down.
GGCCTTGAACACCATGGCCTCCTCGTCCTCCTGAGCAGACACACACTCAGTCCTGGGTGGTGGTGGAGTTTGAGTAACATGTATAGTGAACCACCAGAGAAGAAGAGGAGTTTCACTATTCCAACATGGCGGCGTGTCCGGTGTATTTGCTGTTTATTGTTGATCCCCATTAGTCGATGCACAAGCCACAGACTAGTCTTCCTGGGGTCCATTAAAATATCAGTAGAAAACAGTCAAAGTTAAACATGTATATAAAATTAGAATTACCAATTACAACAAGACAACTGTTACTACCATAATACAACAAACGTAATAGGACATACTTCAATATACTGAAATCAAAAACATTGAATACAAGACACAACTTGAAAACTAAAAGCCCAGTAGACAAATTAAAAATGAAAACACTGGCAGGAGTTTGGATAACTGACTGAATAGCAGTGTAATAGTAGAGGAGGTGCAGACTAAAATTCAATCTATGTGAAAAAGTAAATTGATGAGAAGGGGAGGATGGATGGCAGGATGAGTAGTGGATCCTGAGACGTCTCGGCTCCTGCTGGACTGGTCTGGTCTGGACTGCAGCTCAGTTCCCTCAGCTGTGTGAATATTCTCTTATTGGACACTGTTAGCAGGGTTTGGTCCGTTCCTGAACTGAACTGAGAATACATGATAAACTGCAGTTCAGCTCCCGCAGTGTGAGTGTGAAAGTCTCCCAGCTGTGAGGAAACAGAACTGAATTCCATTAAATTCCATTTCTAAGAGTTTGTCTCGACTCGCTAAACATTATACATCAAAACATTATGAACCAAATAAAAGACAGTTCAACAAATCAAACACATTCAATCTCACTATCATTATCAAGTTTTATGTGAAGCACTTGGTGCATGTCATTTCTTTGGCGTAAAGCACTTTGAGCTGCATTTCTTGTATGAAAGGTGCTATACAAATAAAGTTTATTATTATTATAAAGTTTATCATAATGTATGGATTACCATCACATGTTCTGCATCAAATACCACCTGAAAGTAAGCTTAAACATTTCATGATATTCAGTATTGATAATATATAACACTATGTGGAATCTCAGATATGTGGGAAGAAAAACACAAAAAAAAAAACACTTTCGCAGAATTTCATTGGATTAAATTTCCTGAAATTCCAATTCAATTTCAATTCTGATCCAATTCCTGCAGGTTTTTTCAAATTCCAATTCCTCAGTTGAATTTAATAAAATAATAATAATACATTTTATTGATGAGCGCTTTACACGATACTCAAAGACACTTTACAACAGCTGGGGGAGAAAGCAAATAAATATATAAAACACATAAAACACCAATTTCAGTTGATGAGTTCATTCATGAATCGACCCCAAATTGACTGTTAGAGTGGGAACTTCCTACCAGACAAATATCAGGTAACTGGTTAGTCTGCAGGTCACCAGCCATCAGTTCTAGGTCCTGTTCTATTCTAAAAATCTAGTTAGCTGGTGGCAGTGAAATGGGATGATGAGTTTTGGGATATAAGAGCCGCTGGACAACAACAGTTAGTTTCCAGCTCTAACTCAGCAGGGAAACTTCTGACCATCTGCTTTTGATGCACAAACATCCGCTCCGACCCCCAGGAGGGAAAAAAAACCCCACATAACTGCAACTGACGCTTTCTTCTTTTTCTTTATTCAACCGACAGTTTACGAGCACATTCTTACGCTGAGTGAGTTTCGTGTCGCTTGGGCCCTCGTCGCCCGTTAAAACCCAACAAACCCCGTCTGTGAAGTTCCTAAAATACTCGGGCGTCTGTAAAAAAAAAAAAAAACATTCCTGAAAACCAAGGTTCTGCTGGTTAGTGGAGGCAGACAGCAGGCCGCTCTGAAACTCTGATTCAGGTTTTACATTCAGCATTACAAGCAACCAAAAGTAAGTAGGTCAAAGGTCAGAGGTCACAGCACCTCGACAGTAGATGGAGCAAATATTCCCGTGGCCCTAAAATGATCATTTACTATAGAGAAGTGCGAAAGTAAGAGCTGAGGAGAAACGGGAGAAAGGATTTTTTTTTTTTTAAAAAGCTCCAATATGATTCAGTTTTCAGTTCTCCTCTGTCTCAGGATAAGAATAAACTGAATGAATATGTCTAAGTCGTCACAATCCTGGATCCTGATTGGCCGATAAAGCAGCAGCTCCTCTAATTCAAATGAGGTAAACCTGCTGAGTGGACGTTTTCCAGCTGAAATGCTCAAACCGGCCTGATTGGACGGATTTCAGTCATTCTTTAGTGAGGGAGCCAATCAGGATCGAGTCCAGTTGTGAGGCATGTCCTGGAGTTAGACTGAAACTGACACTCAAACACTTTGAACACTCAAACATAATCAAATTTTAACAATGTATTCATTAAGTAGCTTTAATCATATATGTATATAAATATAGGAACATTTGTATTCCTATAATAGGGCCCCTTTAAGTCCAACCTTATCTCCTTTTGGCTCAGTTACAGTCGGTTTCCAGAATGTTCAGGAACATTTCCAGCAGTCAAACGCTTTATTTTGAAGAGGCCAAAATTTTCCCTTTCTGTTGTGTTTAAATAATAATAATACTAATGATGATAATAATAAACTTTATTTGTATAGCACCATTCTAAAAACAGAATTTACCAAGTGCTTTACAGAAAACGAGAGAAAGACAGACAGTGGCACAAACAGGATAAAACAATTACATTAAGCCCAGTCTGTAGAAGAGAAGACACAGAATTGCTAAAGTTGAAAGTTAAAGTTGAATTCCAGCCTGATATAGATAGGGGTTTAATTATTGTCACATTCCTTTATATGTATCTCTGTTGCCTGTTCTGGTTTCTGAGGCAACTATTTAACAAATCACCTCTTCCAGACTTAGATTTACATTTTAGTCGTTCAGCTGATGCTCTGAAGTTAGTTTCCTGCCCACTGAGTTGTGTTTTGTTGTTAAAGTGAGTATTAGATGAGTTTTGTCCAACATATGTACAGGGGCTGACGAATGATGTGTTGGACTTTTATTTTCCAATCCCGCTCTCGTGTACAAACCTTGGTTAGATGTCTGGGATTTACATTCATCTAATTCTAATGGGGGTTCAGGGTCTCCACCTGACTCGTGGATGCAGGTGGACTCCCTCTGGAGGAGGGTTAGTGAACCTGCAGGACTGTGTTTCACCCTGTTGACCTGCAGAGGGCAGAGCAGAGCTTCCTTCACCTCCACAGCCTGACTGCACCTTTCATCATCTTCAACACTGTAGGCTGTACATGTGGCTCTTTGGAAAATAAGAGAATCATTTCACATATTTCTGCCTTTGAGAAATTAGCAACTCTCTTTTTATTGTTGTGATAAACCTTCCAAGAGGCAAAGATTTGTAGCTCACACGTTGATTGATTGATTGATTGATTGATTGATTGATTGATTGACTGACTGACTTTATTGGGTGTAAAAGTACAGGCAATAGTACATCCCAGAGGATAACACGTAAAAGCGTACTTCAACACTTCCAACATGGTCCTCGATGGAGAACAAAAAGAGGGGAAAAAGGAACATACAATATTAAAATAACATTACAGTTAGGTATTTAGTACAAATAGAAGAAATTTCTCACTACACCTAAACTAAACTACAAAGCGTGGGTGTATATGAAGTGTCTGTGGGAGTGTGTGTGTGTGTGTGTAATATGTGTATACAATTTGCGAGGTTGTATGTGCTCTTTTTGCGGTAAAATTGCGGGAATTGGGAAAAATTACAAGCAAAGAAAAAAAAATGTCTCTCTCTCTCACACACACACACACACACACACACACACACACACACACACACACACACACAGCCTCCCCCTATTCTCTCCCACTCTCCGTTTAAGCTATTAACTCTTCCAAGAGCTTGAATTTTGCACTCACCTCTATTCTTGCTGCTTTTGTTTTGTTTTGCACGGTCTATGGCAGTAATTTTTGTTAGCAGGTGAGCTTTGTTCATCTTCCACCTGAATGCGCGCTGAGATGACGTAAGTTACCACGACACCGAATGTGACAATTGGTCCAAATCACAAGCGGTCTGTTGATTTGGCCGTTTCATGCGGAAAAGCTGCGGCAATTTTGCAATACTGCAAGCTCTCGCAAATATTGCGGAGATTTCTTGAATTTGCGTTAATTATTGCGATCGCAAGTTCCTGGAGGGACTGGTTTATGTTATCAAAGATCAGATTCGGGGATCAGCGGGTCGAGGTGAGCTTAATTCAGTCAGCGCACGTACAGTATGTGGATCTGCATGGAAGGAGAAACATAGCGATAATAAGAACGAAGCGAGCGATAATAAGAACGAAGCGAGCTCAGCCTATCTGGGGTTCAACAGGAATGACGACTGCACTGTCCTGAATAAAGTACAGAGAGTGAAATCCTAATCTGTGCAGTCGGTGGTAAGAATTAGATTGTTTTGGACCAGACGGTTCCTGATGAGACGGACGCCCGGAGCTCAGTGTGCTGCAGATAGTGAAGCTGACAGCCGTACAGTAAACAGTTCTCCTCCCTGCAGAACGATGTGCCGCAGCACACTGTGGCTGCTTATCATGTGTTCCCACTAGGAAGGTTCACAAAGGATCCAACATGTTAGATTTACAGTGGAGTCGTTTAACTTTCATCCAGAGCGGCTTCCAGTGAGAGCAACAGTAGAATAAGCCGCAATCTTTACTGTTTCATTTGTGTTTCACCTGTTTTCACAAGGGGTCGACCGATATGGTTTTTTCAGGGCCGATACCGATTATTAGTAATCAAGGAGACCGATAACCGATATTTGGGGCTGATATACATTTGTAGTAAAAATTAAAATTTTTGTGTCAAAATTTACAGTAACAAACTCCGACACAAAACTTCCCTTAAATGCTTTTAAACATATGTGTAATTAAATACTAGGAAACAGAATATTTCAACATTATATTTTGAAAAATAAAGTGCAGGGAGCTCCTATTTATTTTATCGGCATATCAGACAAAATAACTATTCCAATAATTGGAAAAATGATGAATATCGATAATCGGTCGACTCCTAGTTTTCACCTGTTATTACATATGACAAATATTTGTTTCACACGTGAAAACTTAATTTCACATGCAAAGAGAAAACTCACAGGTGAAAAATGGGAACATGTTCATATATGAAAACCAACATATTTCCAAAAAGCACATGCTTTGAATATACGTGGGTCTTCACATGTGACTTTTTTGTAGGGGTTTTACCAATAAAAAAATAAGTAATTGCTGTTGTTATCACACTCTAAACGTCAAACTGAAGTTGAATTATCTAGAAACAAAACCCCATCCCAGAGGAGGGGTCTCGAGTCACATGACTTGGACTCGAGTCACAGTTTTAATAGCTTGAGACTTGACTTGATGCATGAAGAGAAGACTTGAGACTTGACTTGACTTGGGTTCTGGTGACTTGGGACTTGACTCTGACTTGTACTTTGATGACTTGAAAAGGTTTCTAAAGTCTTGACTTGAGATCTTGTGTTTGTGTAAATGACTTAGATTGAAAGTGATGAGAGTTGAAAGTTGAAACTGATTCTAGAAATCAAACTCATGATGCTCTTACCAAGTTTTTATCTTATTAAAACCATACTCTTTCCAAGTTGGACAAGAACTTGAAGTCTAAACTACACTTTTGGCGAGTGAGTTTGGCGGATCCACCCCTTGCTGAGCAGGGTTTCCTTTAGTGGCCGAGCTGCTTTATCAGTAGCAACAGATGGCTGTCGCCGTGGCGACCGAAGCGGCTCCCTGTGTGGGCGGGGTTATAGGAAACTGATGTAGCAGCTAGACGCCCGTATGAGGCCGTATGGTCACAGTGATATTTCATTCCAGAAGCCTTGACTGGAAGGGGCGTTCAAGTACATTACTGTGGCTGGGAATGTGTTGCAGGTATAACACACTTGAAGTTTTGCAGTCTTGCAGTTTTAGGTTTTGACTGGGAGACACAGAGCGTACGAAGTATTTGTGTAGAATCCAAGAACCAAAACAGAAATGAGGAAGAGGCTCTCCCACAAACCATAAACAAAAAAGAACATCCAATTTGTAGATAGACCCCGGCACTACCTTTTTAAAAAGTTTAGGAGTGGATGAACCTGAAGATGCAGGAAGCCAAGTGTGTCGTTCGCTCATGTAAAATAAAGGAACTTTTTCTAGAGATTTGGGAAGAATCAATACTTTGCACCCAATTTGTTTTATTTAGATCTTTGTACACCGGTAGAGGCGTCGTAGAGTTCAGGTTATTCTGAAACTAGTAAAATGAACTCCTCCATGATAATAGAAACTCTCTCTGATTGAAGAGAGGCGGCGAGCTGGAAAAGTTGAACATGCTTCAGCTCAGGCGGCGGCGGCGGCGGCAGAAAGCCACGCAGGAACCTGTGAGCGCCAGCCGCCTTCTCTTGCCGTCAGCTGGCATCGTATCTACCTGGAAAACACTGGAGGCGGCAGCGGTGTGTGACACAGATCAAGTGCTGTTCCTCATTCAGTCCTGTCTGAACCTCATGCTGCATTCACGTCCTATTGGAAGAACGTTGTTTCTGCAGCTTGGAAGCGTTCAGGTGTTAAGCTTGTGTTTAACGCTCACATCTAAGATGGCGATCATGATGTCAGTTGTTAAGATGCTCCTTTTTGTTGTGATGGGGTGTTTTACGATCAACCGATTTTTGTATTTTCGTCTTCTGGAAGACCTGGAGGAGCAAAGGAAACCAGCATCAGTAGAGCTGAGTGGGAGATATCGGAGCCAACAGAAAATTCCCAATAAAAGCGTTGATGGGATTCCAGCAGAGCGATTGCTCAAGAGCTTTGCTGCGTCTCTGTTCAGGTAGATAAGCACATTGTCAGCCACATGTCGGCCTTTTGTTGTCTGCAGCCTCCAGCCCCTCCGCCTCTCTGTCCCGGGACAAAGGCGGAGAGCAGGACTGAAAGGCAGTAGTTTGTGACATGTGCAGAGACAACACCGCGTGAACTGTGACCTGTTGGAAAAAGCACGGTTCTGCACTTTGTCCTCGGTGACCTTTGATCCCAACGGGCCAAGGCTGTGTCACGGCAACCCCGGCCTATCCCTAACCTTTGTTGAGACTCGGTGAATTCAGGTGGGATTTGAAAGGAATGCTGGGAGAGTGTCGAACTGGCAATTTGACAGCTGTTAGAGAAGTTAGTGTGACTGACAGTAGACTGACAGTAGTCCTCTTTCCCCCTTTTGGTCTTTTTCTGCTTGACTGTATTTTGCAGCAACATGCAAAGCAGCTTCGGTGGCCAGGAATTTAAGGTAGGCTGTATGAAAATTATTGGCTCCACTTCACTGCGCTATCACAGGTGGAAACTACATTTACTCTAATACTGTACTTAAGTGCAGTTTTGAGGTTCTGGCACTTTGAGTATTTCCATTTTGTGAGACTTTCTACTTTTCCTCCTCTACATCTCAGAGGGAAATCTTGTTCTTTTTCCTCCACTGCATTTATCTGCCGGCTGGAGTTACTAGTTACTTTGCAGAATAAGGTTTTACATGCAAAACATACGATAAGCTCATAAAATATGTTGCATTGTTAGAGTTTAAACTCCCCAACAGTATATGGAGCAGTTAGACCGACACCATTAAAATACTTCGTACAATAATTTAGCTCTAAAACAATGAGGACTTTTACTTTTGATTCTTAAGTACATTTTACTGCTAATACGTCTATACTTTTACTGAAGTAAACTTTTGAATGCAGGACTTTTACTTTTAATGAAGTATTTTTCCATTATGGTCTTTCTACTTTTACTTCAGTAAAGGATTTGAGGACTTTACCACTACATGCTGTGCAGATCCGCCATTTCTACCCAAAAACCCTCCTACCTTCTAACCCTTAGCTCTTAATTTTTCTTATTTATTTCCTCTCTTACATGATCATTCTAGAGTCACAGGAATATCGTCAGGATGATGTGGCTCTGACCCTTGACCTCCTTACTGTTGGTTGCTTGTAATGTTGGTGATCTAGGAAATATAATTTTGCGATCGCAAGGATTCCCAAGGCTTGATTTCACCTTTTGGATTCACGTGAGAGAACGTACCATTTTCCGAACGCGGTGAACCTTTTGTCCTCGCTCCCGTGCCGCGGCCGAAGGGGAAGCGTGCCAGCGGCGGCCGACCCCGCGTGACCCTGTGTGACCCTATGTGACCCCGTGTGACCCCGCGTGACCCCGAGTGACCCGGGCGGAGCCTGTTTTGCTCCGAGCTCGACGGGTTCTGTGTTTTGGAGAACCAGCGGAGCAGCCGTCAGACGGACTGGAGCAGGCGCCGGAGGTTTGGGCGGAGAGAGGATCAGATTTCTGACCTACAGCTGATGTTTCACCGCTTCGTTTTTAGGCGTTTAGCTGAGGCTCAGGTTTGGGGTTAGGAGCTGGTTCATTGATCCTTACAGCTGATAAAAAAACTGATAAGAAGGGTAAGAAAAGGAAATACAAACTGAGAGGGTGAGATAGAGAAACCCCTATGGGATTTGGAATGAGTGCAACAGTAGAATAAACATCAATTCCTAAACTATCAGTCAAAAATGTGTGCACACCACATTTTTCTTTATTTTTACAATTTTCCACATTTAATAACAGACATCAAAACTATGAAATAACACAAATGGAATTATGCAGTCACCAAAAAAGTGTTAAACAAATCCAAACTATCTTATATTTTAGATTCTTTAAACTAGCCGCCCTTTTGCCTTGATGGACAGGCAAAGGCTTTGGAAAGAAATTCATACATATGATCAACTTCACTATTTATATTTGTCTAAGAAACACATTTCAAGCATTTAAGCAGAAGCCTTTAGATCAAAATGGCTTTAAGAGAATGAAAAACACAGAACATTCAGTCAGGTGGGTCCAGACTGTGGACTGGTAGTGTAGATCACCAACATTACATTCAACTGATAGTAAGGAGGTCAAAGTTCAAAGCCACAGCAGCCTGACAATAGGTGGAACAATATAGTCTTGTGTCCCTAATGATCCTGTATGTTAGAGAAGCATCAGATAAGGAAATAAAAGCCGAGGAGAAAAGGTGGAGCGTACTGGAACAAGCAGAAGAAGAAGATGATATGGGACGGGGAGACGTTCTTCACACCCTGTCCTCCTCCCCCTTAAACCTCCACAGCGATTGGCGGGCCGCGCCTCTCTGAACCCGGTGTACAGCAGGGAGATGCTGTACACCTTGTTCTTGCGGTGTGATCAGACAGCGTCGGCCTAGTTAGTGGGAGCGCTGGTATGCGAGTCAGGAGAGTTCCTCATGTTCCAGCCTGCATCCCGTAGCAACCCAGCTAGGAGCAAACCAGTGAAATGTTAAACAAAAGCCGAACCCAGGTGGAGGTTTAATGGTTGGACGAAGGTAGAAAGTATAGGCTGCACAGTTAAAGTGATAATCCCTGACTTTATAAATATAAAAAAAGAACCCCAAGATATACAAACATTAGTCCATTAGTTTGTGTGAAGATAATAGCGGTGAGAGTGAAGCCTACGATTAGAAAAGTCGTTCTTATACATCCTCTAATTGGGATTTTTTTTTTATTAGGAATTTAAAAGCACAACAACTCAAAGGAGTATCATGACACAAAATCCCAGAGGATAGCACTTAAAAGCATTACTAAAAACACTTATTTCCAAAAGTGGTCCTCGATGGAAACAAACAAACACAATACATGGAAGCGAACAATTCGATGGAAACGAAACAAAATTGGAATGGAATTTCTAGTGAATTAAGATAAAGATAAGACGAGATTGCACTTTATTGATTCAGGTGCCACAGCAGCAATTGACGGACAATACCGAAGAAGTAAAGTATGTGAAGTACAGGTAATAAAGGCAAAAAGAGCGCAAAAAGTAGCTAAAATATAGAGAAAATAGAAAAGTAAAGGATAGTAAAGTTAATTTTTCTGGTGGTTTCAGGTTTTGTTTTTAGGTTGAACCGCTGACCTTTAGGCCGCTGGACGGTCTGTTTAACCACACTGCAAAAATATATTAAAGCACTTCCAAGTTAAAAACATACAATTCTTTGCTGCCTTTTAAAATTGTGAGTTGACTGAAAATAGTACTGAATAGCTGGGTCAGAGATCATCAGGTATAATGTAGAAAAACGGAGTCAACTCAAGTTCAATCAACAAATGTCTAGACATGCTGATAAGTGTTTACAAGTTGAAGGCATTAATTGATGAGCTGCATTCCTGTGTTGCTTATTCACTGGTGAGGAGGTTTTAGTTAAGGATGCACCGATGCCACTTTTTCAATGCCGATACCGATTATGAAAGAGTATGAAAGTTTAAGTATCGGCCGATACTGAGTACCGATCCGATCCGTTACTTTTACTGAACAGTGCAGCTTACTTCCTTAGTTTGGGGTCAATGGACAAAATTATTGAGATAAAATCCTTGTTTTTCCCACTGTTTGAGAAATACAGGCTTCTATGTGCCACAAATGCATAAAATCAAGACAGTTTGCTTTTATTTCTTACATGTTACTCATGGCTTTCGGTATCAGATTTTAGTCTTGGGTAAAATCTCCGATACCGATATTCCATTTTAGCCTGGTATCGATACCGGTATCGGTGCATCCCTAGTTTTAGTGCGAGTTGCTCTTGTATCACATGATTATTACAGTTTGGTGTTAAGTATGCAGCTGCAATACACGTGCTTGAAGTGGATACTACTTCCTGTGTGTGATAGAGAATGTCTGCTTCACCTTATTGAATTTCCAAAATCTGTAGATAGAAATTTCGTCATGTTTGTTCAAGCTGAAGCGTTTCAGTGCGTCAGGTTTTTATTGCCTTCACGCCCTGCTGAGCATGTTGACTGTGGACTGTAGAGGGTCGACGTCCCTTTTACCAAGCACAGGCTCGCTCCATCATGCTCATGTTTTCTTACCACGGCGCTGTCGTCACGGTGCTGTCGTCATGGTGCTGTCGCCATGGCTCCGAGGTCTTCAGGAGTCAAAGTTCAGGTCAGTTAGTCAGGGTGAGACACTTAACTCCTCTACACATTGAAATGAAAATGATTTTTAAATGAGACATGATTTTCTGTTAATCATGCCTGTCCTTCACTGAGCGGTATCTACTGAACAAAATTAAGCAAATTGTATTATTGTGAAAACTTAACCTTAAAGGAAAAATCCCCCCTCTGATCTTCTTAAACTGTTATATATCATCAGTCTGTGGTGTTGAATACATTTCAGGAGTTATTTTGTGATGAAATATAGTCATTTGTAACTTTTTTTGGTGAACCCACTTTCCCTCAACCTGCCTCGTCTACTTCTGCTTCAGTTAGTGATTTCCTGCGTTTCCCAGAATGCCTTTTGACAAACCCCCCCCCCAGAGAACGGGCGGGCGCTTGTTGCATTTCTGCTGTGAGTTAAAACATGGAGGTGGAGAGATGGATGGTGGAGCATCACCAGTAAAACAACCAGTCGGTCTTCTCTGTTTTTGACTCTGAGGAAAAATCTCCTGAATCCAAATCAAGCTGTGACCTTTTCATCAAAGTTCACAACCCGGTCTGATGTGGATTATGGCTGATAATTGCAGTTGAACAGTGTGTTTTCAAATTATTCTAGCTAGCGTGTTGTAGCTTGCAAAACCACAAATAACAGCGTGAGACTGTGGATCAGTGGAGCTGACAGCTTCAGGCCTACATCTATACAGAGGAACACACTCAACCTGTGTGTGTGTGTGTGTGTGTGTGTGTGTGTGTGTGTGTGTGTGTGTGTGTGTGTGTGTTAACATGTGATCAAAATTAAAATAAAGTAATGATGGACAAGTCTAGACTTAGCCAGAGAGACGTAAAGACGATGCCTGTGTCTCTGTGTGCATAATTGTACATTCATATATGTGTGTGTGTGTGTGTGTGTATGTTTGTTCGTGTGTGTGTGTGTGTGTGTATGCGTGCATGTGCAAGAGACCACAATATTGAAGCAGCAGCAAAAAGATAAGATTGAGATGCTGTAAATTGTGTGTGTGTGTGTGGTTGCATCCATTTGTGGACATGTGAGGCATGTCCATCAGCTGTGTGTGTGTGTGTGTGTGTGTGTATTTGACTGACCGTTGTAAGACCAAACAACCTGCCCCTCTCACTGAACCTTGACCTTTTAGGTGTTAAGCTATTTACTGTGTGTGTGTGTGTGTGTGACAGGGATGGTTTTACGCTCTTCCAGCTGGAAATATAGAAATATCGCCTTGCATCCCAACTGGGAAAATGCAAATACAGAAATAGCAGCAGCTTCTACTGTGTGTGTGTGTGTGTGTGTGTGTTGACATGCGTCAGCTGAAATTATCACTGTGTATATATGTGTGTGTGTGTGTGTGTGTGTGAGGGGGAGGGGTTATGTGGTCTAATCTATTTCTGGTGCCGCCCCCTCCCCCTCCTCCAGTGCTGTGCTATATAAGCCCTCGCCAGCCAGAGAATGTTTTCTTCTTTCTTGTTTTGGCCGAGACAACAGAGCTGAGGTAAGGTGTGTGTGTGTGTGTGTGTGTGTGTGTGTGTGTGTGTGTGTGTGTAGCTGGTTAAACTGCAGTCTGTAGATATTTTTCAGTACATACTGGGTGTAAAAATTCAAACTTAAAACTCTTGCTGTTGCATTTCTGATAACGGTGACAATGTCTTCTCTGTCAATATCTGCCTCTGCTCGGTCTGCAGTCAGGCCGCTGTGACCTCTGACCTTTGACCTCCTCGGTAGTGGCTGCTTGCAGTGTTGATGATCTAGCAGTGGAAGCTTGTTCTGCTGTTGCTCTCGTTGTAAGCCGCTCCGAATGAGAGCATCAGCTGAATGTGAAGCGGTGCGCAGGAATCTGAAGCAGCTCAGCAGAGTGACGCTAGTTTCAGTTTTAGGAGACTCCGTGTGTGTTTTGATCGCCGCTGCTGTCGGAGGAAACACACCCGCCGGTTTTTGTTATCCTCTATCTCCCCCCCCCCCCCCCTTGGCCCAGTGGAAATCCATTCCAGATCCAGAATAAAAACAATCCATGGATGTCAATCGGAGAAGACGACGGTTAGTTTCACCTCCTGAAAAGCCGACTTCTTGAAAGATTGATTTGACAGATATCGACTTGAGGAAGTTGATTTAGGTCACTGCTGGTTCCTGTGTGTGTGTGTGTGTGTGTGGCTTATGACAGGGTGGGGGAAGAAAAAAGGAACTAAGTCGTATTTCTAGCGTGTGTTCAGCATTAGTGTCGTGTTTCTCCAGGGATCATAATAATGATGTATGAGGTGTTAAGAGGCCCAGTGCCGATTATATAAGAAGGAAGTTTGGAGGAGGGAGGGGGAGGGGCGTGGGGGGGGGGGGGGGGGGGGGGGGGGTCCTGCCCTCCACAGTGGAATCCCAACCCTATGACATAAAGCCCTGTGTGTGTGTGTGTGTGTGTGTGTGTGTGTGTGTTTTAACCTTTATTTATCCAGTTAAAAGTTGACTGAGCATGCTCACTCTTTGTCAGCACAGTGTGTATTTGTGTGTGTACATGCAGATGTTTGTGTGTGTGTGTACTCTGTGTAAAAGTGCATGTGCACTGTGTGTGTGTGTGTGTGTGTGTGTGTGTGTGGTGGCCCCTCCTGCTGCCTTCAGGTGTCAAGGTTGTGCATCACGAATGGCTTCAAAAATACACAGTATCCAGTTACCAATATGTGTGTGTGTGTGTGTGTGTTTGTGTGTGTGTTGGTTGGGTTGTGGGGGGGCAGGTCATGGTAAGGTTGGGGGGGGGGGGGGGGCATCTACACCTGGTACACTAAGGCAGGTATTTTTCAGTACAGTTGTTGCAGAAAACCTCCTTAAAAAGTCGTAAAATAAATTATCCAAATTCAAGGCCTTAAAAAGTATCTAAATATTGTGAATGCAGTTATTAGAGGTCTTATTTTCTTCACCATGTAATGACTTTCCCCACTCTCAGATGAATCCAGAACACGGTTAGTTGTACAATCTGCATCCTGTACTCCGCTCTGTTCAGGTCAGAAATAGATAGGTTGAGGCAGCTTTGTTACTTTATTTTGGTATTAAATTAAATTCCAGCCAGCATTTTAAAAAAGTTAAAAAGTCATAAATTTGGCCGTGAAACCTGCAGATACCTTGGTTTAACTGCAGTTTATCACACACCTTTATTGAATACTCTAAAGAGTTTTTTGGCATTTTTGCCTTTATTTGACGAAGACAAGAGAAAGACAGGACAGATTGGGAGAGTGAAAGAGAGAGAGAGAGAGAGAGAGAGAGAGAAGGGGAAGACATGCAACCAAACTTACAGCCCTGATTTGAAGCAGGACCTCAGTCACACGGTGTGCTCCAAACAAAATGAACTGCTAACACCTTCACCTTATTTTGCAATAATGTCCGCCGCGTTATACATCCTCCTTTACTCAATAAATCTAGGTGTGGCGTAACTCAGCCAACATTTCTTAACAGTGGTAAGCTAGTGTCTTGCACATACACACACACACACACACACACACATACATGCACACAAACACACAAACCAGCTGGCCAGTCATTGCATTCTTGCCTTGGCTCGTCGACAGTAAGACGACAGGCGGTCTTTACATAACCTCCTCAGTTTCTGTCAATACTTCATGTAATCCTCTCTCAGCTCTGTCTGTAGAGACCCCCCACCCTCACACACACACACACACACACACACACACACACACACACACACATCCCTCCAGCAATGTCAGACTGAAGACTAAACACAAGACATCTCAGCCAGAGCAGACGGGGTTTGTTGTTGCAGGTTTGCTCGCAGCAGCCCAGCTAGGTGTTTGCTTCTTAATCTCAAACTAGTCCAGCAGGATTTTGTCGTACTTCAATAACATGCAGAGCCACGCCTAGCTGTAGAAACCTGGACTGTGTTTAAAGTGGAGATGAAACGGCATTTTGAGAGCATCTAACTTCCGTATCGTGACGTATTTCCGAGTGAAACAGGAAAGACAGGCGGGACGTAACGTTGGGAGGAATTTGATTTGAACGTTGAAAAGTGGGCGTGTCATAACACCCGAAGACACACCGAAGCACCGTGCTGCTGCTAGCTAGCTAACTGATGAATCTTAGCTCTGTGCGCTAAAAGTTGAAGATTGATTGATGGGTGGATGTCATGATATTATTGGTTGAAATTGGTTATGGGCATGCTTACGGCATATTTTGTTTTACAGGAAGAAAACATGATTGAATTTTGATATAAGAATACAAAGAAATTGATTTTTTGTATTTTTTTGGCATATATTATTAAATAGGTGCACAATATGACCGGGGATGTGATCTAAAAGGGTTAAAAAGGCATTTTTCATTTCATCTCGACTTTAAATTGTATTCCGCAGAAAAGCATGAATCCTGACTTCTCCTCCTCATCCCTCTGTTCGGTGTATTTCTTCAAACTTGCCAAAAAGTGTTGCTCACCAGGTGAAGACCTGCACTCTTAAAGCTGCACTGGGCAAGATTTTCAGTAAAAACACGCCCGTCTGACCGGCCAAGTCGAGACGCTGTAGATCTACCTCGTGTCCCAGATGAAACTCTGGTGTTGGATGGATGTTCTCTGGTGGGAAATCTCCGGCCACAGGAGGTGAGGAAACAAAACTCTCCGTCCAGAGAAAGCTGGACTGCCCAACAACGGCTGAACCTCCTCACCTCCTCACCTCCTCCGCCCCCACCAGACAGTCAGAACACATTCAGTTCACTGATGTTACATTTCATTTCTGGGTAATAAAGTCCTTCAAACCATCAAAAAGTCAGTTCTCTCCCTCTGCCACTCGGGGCCGCCAGAGTTCAGAGTTTCCTGCTGCAGCTTTAAGCGGTGCAGGTGTTTATGCAGAGTTGTAACACAGCGAGCGACTTCATGTGTCGCTCTGTTCTGACAGATAGTGGGCGGGGCCAGAGGCTCCGATGGCACCGATGTGGCGGTCTGCAGCTACGCAGTTTTGAACAGGCAGATCATGTGTTTTTGCTGCTCTGGTATCGTCTGCCATAACATTACGTTGTTGTGACGAGTTAATATAGCTAGCTGGCAAGTGCTAATTAGGTAGCATAAATCGAAAATAAACAGAATAAAATAAACAGAGTAAAACTTACCGTCGAGCCGAGCGATGGATCAGCCGTTCTCCAAGCTTTGATTCTGAGACGTTTATTCCTGTCGTCTTTAAAATAGAAGTTGTAGAGAACTGGGATGCTTTGAATGGCTGGAATGCGGAAATCTGATTGGCTGTTGACAACCGATGACGGTGAAAAGTTCAGCTGTGGTGACGAGCTTGGGTTGGATCCCTCTGATGGGAGAGTGCATGAAAAATATCCATCTGCAGAGAATGGAGAATCACAGTTATTATAGAGTACTGACAAGCTGAACTTCACCTTCACCTCCCTCCCTTCCTCAACCTGTCCTCCCTTCCACCACCACCCTCCTCCTCCTCCTCGTCCAGCCTCTCTCTCTCTCTCTCTCTCTCTCTCTCTCTCTCTCTCTCTCTCTCTCTCTCTCTCTCTCTCTCTCTCTCTCTCTCTCTCCTGGTTGCTGGAGGTGTTTGGGTGTCGGTGTTCAGCTTGTTATGCAACACCAATGGATTCCAACCATCAGCTGTTTCATGACCCTGAACCCCCCCACACACACACACACACACACACACACAGGAGTCTGTGTATGTGGTGTGTGTGTGTGTGTGTGTTAGTCTAAATATGGGAACAGTGTGTACAAATAAGCTGTAGGCTGTTGCCAAAAAATGTCTGAAATAGCAGTTTGAGCCCCCAGTTATTACATACATAGTGCGAGTGTGTGTGTGTGTGTGTGTGTATTTTCAGGACATCGAATCTTCTACCCCAACCAACTCAACCCCCCCCCCCCACCCCCAATCCCAAAACACACACACTCATCTTGACCTCTGGTAACCGTAATATGACCGCACTATCTTGCAGCTTCCCCCTCTTTCTACCTCCTCCCTCCCTACACAAATCTGTGCCTCCTCTTCCTCCTCCTCCTCCTCCTCCTCCTCTTCCTCCTCCTCCACATACCAAAGCTCCAACCCAAGATAACCTCCAGGTGCAGGAGCGATGAGGCTCTGACGCTTCAGGGACACCTGGAGGTTTTCCGGAGTTTGTGAAATGATGATGATGATGATGATGATTCTATTCCATGTTTCATGGTATTACAACTTGCCGATGCCTAGATAGATGAAGGTATTCACATAATCTACAATCCCTCCCTCTCCCTCTCCCTCCAGATGCCTCAGTTTGAGAAGACTACGGTCCACATGAGGGATCCAGAGAGGGTGGAGCAGATCATCTGTGGCCTCATCAAGGGAGGAGCTTCCAAACTACAGGTGTGTGTGTGTGTGTGTGTGTGTGTGTGTGTGTGTGTGTGTGTGTGTGTGTGTGTGTGTGTGTGTGTCAGTGTCAATAGTTGTGGTGAAACGGTGCCTCCTGGTGGTATTAAGGCTCAATCAGTCCAGTTCTCCTACCAGTATAATATTTATAGTGTACTGTCCACCATTTACCATCGAATGTCTTGTACGCCCCCTTTAAATTCAGCGTGAGGTCCTCTTCTGCCATAATAATAATAACAATAACAATAATAATAATAATAATTTCGATTTAAGAGTGCCTTTCTCAGACTCAAGGACACTTTACATAGTTCAAGAGTTCAAAAATCAGGTAAGCGGCATTAAAACTGCAAAAAATAAAAGGGCTAAAGGAGGCGGTATGGGACGGGTTCCTGTGTGTTTGTGTTCTTGGTAAGTAAAGCGCTGGTTCTGACTCTGCAGGTCATCACAGACTTTGACATGACGTTAAGCAAGTTCGCCGTCAACGGAAAACGCTGTCCGACGTGTCACAGTAAGTACAGACGCAACAAGTCTGTCTCATCCTAATGCTGCACTGCAGGCTGTTTTTTAATCCTGTTGTTTCTTAAGTTTTTATTTTTCTAACCACATTTCCTGTGAGTGTTTCCCAATTTTAAATATCAATTTCCCAAAGTTTTGTAATATATTTGACTCTTCCTTGGTGTCATGCCTCTTTGTGAAGCACCTTGTAAACTAATCCTTAAGCTAATCCTTTTTATCATTCTCTGCATATCACCATCGTGCGTGTGTGTGTGTGTGTGTGTGTGTGTGTGTGTGTGTGTGTGTGTGTGTGTGTGTGTAGATATCATTGATAACTGCAGCCTGGTGACGGAGGACTGCAGGCAGAAGCTGCTGCAGCTGAAGAATAAATATTATCCCATCGAGATCGACCCTCACCTGACCATGGAGGAGAAATACCCCTTCATGGTGGAGTGGTGAGGCACACACACACACACACTCTCACACACACACACACACACACACACACACACACAGACAGACAGACATAACCAGTGTCTTTCTTGCTGTAAAGCACACTCACACACACTGTCTCATAACAAACACACATTTTGTCACATACAGCATAATAAGCACTGTCTCATGTAACAAATGCACGCGCGCGCACACACACACACTGTCTCACATACAGCACACACACACTGTCTTACTTACAACACACACACACTGTCTCACACACAGCACACACACACAAGCAAACTGTCTCGCCTACAACAGACGCGCACACACACACTCACATACAGTGCACACACACACAATTTGTCACATATAACACAACACACACATTATCTCTTACATGTTACACACACAATCAAAACAACAGTGTCTCATGTACAACACCCACATACCAGAAAACACACTTGGCCCTAAAGTGGTGTATATGTGTGTGTGTGTGTGTGTGCGTGTGTGTGTGTGTGTGTGTGTGTGTGTGTGTGTGTTTGCAGGTATTTCAAGTCCCACACGTTACTGGTGGAACAGCGGATACAGAGGGACAAACTGGCTGAGGTGGTGAGAGAGTCTGACGCCGCACTCAGGTACACACACCTGGACCATCAGCATCTTACTGCCAGTTCTGAGTGCTTGAATTTCACCAAAAAACCTTGAGAGAAAACCTTGAAAGTCACTGAAAAGAGTTTGATGTCAGAGTGTGTGTGTGTGTGTGTGTGTGTGAGCGGAGCAGCGGGTCCGATGTCAGCGTGTCTCTGTGTGTCTGCTGGGTTTCAGAGAAGGCTACGAGCAGTTCTTCGACCGGCTGCAGCATCACAGCGTCCCCGTCTTCATCTTCTCCGCCGGCCTGGGCGACGTCCTGGAGGAGATCATCCGGCAGGCCGGCGTCTACCACCCCAACGTCAAGGTCGTCTCCAACTTCATGGACTTCGACGACAACGTGAGTCCCGCCCTCTCCTCTCCTCTCCTCCTCTCCTCCTCTCCTCTCCTTGTCTCCTCTCCTCCTCTCCTCCTCTCCTCTCCTCTCCTTGTCTCCTCTCCTCCTCTCCACCTCTCCTCCTCTCCTCTCCTCTCCTTGTCTCCTCTCCTCCTCTCCTCTCCTCTCCTCTCCTTTCCTCTCCTATTCTCCTCCTCTCCTCGTCTCCTCGTCTCCTCTCCTCCTCTCCTCTCCTCCTCTCCTCTCCTCTCCTCTCCTTTCCTCTCCTATTCTCCTCCTCTCCTCCTCTCCTCTCCTTGTCTCCTCTCCTCCTCTCCTCCTCTCCTCTCCTCTCCTTGTCTCCTCTCCTCCTCTCCTTTCCTCTCCTATTCTCCTCCTCTCCTCTTCTTGTCTCCTCCTCGTCTCTCCTCTCCTTGTCTCCTCTCCTCCTCTCCTCCTCTCCTCTCCTTTCCTCTCCTCCTCTCCTCCTCTCCTCTCCTCTCTTTGTCTCCTGTCCTCTCCTCCTCTCCTCTCCCCTCTCCTCTCCTTGTCTCCTCTCCTCCTCTCCTCTCCTTTCCTCTCCTCCTCCCCTCCCCTCTCCTCTCCTTGTCTCCTCTCCTCCTCTCCTCTCCTCTCCTCCTCCCCTCCCCTCTCCTCTCCTCCTCTCCTCCTCTCCTCTCCTCTCTCCTCTCCTCTCCTCCTCTCCTCTCAGAAATGTTTCGATGGCAGTGAAACTACACATTAAAAGCAACAAACACAACAAATATACTATATTCCTATTACACATGCAAGCATAAAGTTGGCCAAAAATCAGTAAAAAAACATCAGAATGACAAAGAGCCCACAAAATACACAAGAGAGAGAGAGAGTTCAAGGAAGTGCCAGAGGTTCATGTAACAGCAAGGAGGCTGGTCACAATAAAAGGCCACTCTAAAATGTGGAAAATGGAAAGAAATTCATACATAGACATCAACTTCACTATTTATATTTGTCTAAGAAACAAACAAAAGCATTTAAGCAGAAGCCTTTAGATCAAAATGGATTTAAGAGAATGAAAAACACTCCAGACTGTTGACAGGTAGAGTGTGTGAAGCATCAGCCAGATGTCTTAAACATCATCATATCACTGAAGGTGTGCAGATAACAGCCTCATGCCTCTGCCTGTTGTTTGGTCCCTGCTCCTCGTCCGCAGGGCGTCCTGAGGGGTTTCAAAGGCGAGCTGATCCACGTGTACAACAAACACGACGGCGCCCTGCGCAACACCGACTACTTCAAGCAGGTGAAGGACAACAGCAACATCATCCTGATGGGCGACTCGCTGGGCGACCTCAACATGGCCGACGGCGCGCCCAACGTGGAGAACATCCTCAAGATCGGCTTCCTCAACGACAACGTACGGCCAAGACACGGAAACTCTGTCTGAACATCTGATCACTCTGGCTCCGTACACACTGCAACTCCTCATTGGAGTTTCATCCTGTTAAGTTCACACAGTTTGGTTATTGATGAGTGAACCGCATTCTACAACCGAACTCACTCCCTGAAAATTCAGGTATTGATACTGAATTTGAGAGCGGATTCGGTTAGTAGTGTGAACCAGAACCAGACTGGACAACTTATGTGACTTAAGGCGCAACACTCGTTACGTTACGCAACATTATCACTGTTAATTTGAACACATTCTCAAATTTTCTATCCAGTCTGTTTCTTCAACATTGTGGCTAGAGCTGCAACGATTAATTGATTAGTTGTCAACTATTAAATTAATCGCCAACTATTTTGATAATCGATTAATCGGTTTGAGTAATTTTTTAAGAAAACTAAGTCAAAATTCTCTGATTCCAGCTTCTTAAATGTGAATATTTTCTGGTTTCTTTACTCCTCTATGACAGTAAACTGAACATCTTTGGGTTGTGGACAAAACCAGACGTTTGAGGACGTCATCTTGGGCTTTGGGAAACACTGATCGACATTTTTCACCACATTTTATAGACCAAACAACTAACTGATTAATCGAGAAAATAATCGACAGATTAATCGACAATGAAAATAATCGTTAGTTGCAGCCATAATTGTGGCTGTTCCTCCTGTTCTGCGGTCCCGGGCCCAAATGTTGCAGTTAAAAGTATCAAGACCATGCGGTGGAAAAAGAGAATATGACACCGCTGTCGGTGGCGGTTTATTAAGTTGTTATGGATAACTTGACACCTCTGGTTACTGGTGTTACTGGTGTCAAGTAAACTGAAAATACAGGCAATGGTAGCCGCCATATTGGTCTGAAGTAAACGTCACTATGGTTACAGACATTATTTACAGCCATCGTGAGATCGGAGGGGTGGAGTGACTCCTGTTACCCGTACAGACAGTCTGACCAGTGTGACCAGACATGCAAATTCACTCTCGTTCATAAATTCGCTTGTCAATACCGAATTCTGGCAGTGCGGACGTAGCCACTGAACACAAAATGTTCAACGGTCAAGAAGTCGAGGTCTGGAAGAGAGATGGAGTTTGAGTTGCATTCACATAATATGGGGAAAAATGACTTGATGGTTAAAAGCAACAACTTGGAAGTGTTCAAACCGGTTTTCTGTAGACTTCTTTCTGTAGACCCAGACTAGTGATGATACATTTGACTTCATGTTTCACAGCGAACAAAACACTGCAATGTCAACCACAAAGCAACTTATGTGATGAAAATCGTTCATTTTGTTGAATTTATTTGAAATGAATATACACAAACACTCGTCATCGGTGGCTTTCTGAATTCATAGGTAGTCAGAGAAATCGCACTCCACCAAGTCGTATTTATCCTCTGAACAGCTGAGGTGAACAGTATTTTATAGTAGGAAACTCTCATATCTGCCATCTGTCCAATATGAGGTGAATGCAATATGACTTCACATCGTTTTCCCCCCAAAGCCGGGCAGAGCAGTGAGCTTCCTCACTGAGCTTCCATCAAAGTATAGAGGGCTTCCAGGTGAAGTAACGCCTCCTCTGGCGGCCATGTTGGAGGTCCTCAGCTCCTGGGCAACAGTGGCTCTGAACAGCTGATTGTGTTTCTAAATGTACAACTTGTCCGACTCGACAGAACTGAACAGACGGTTAATTTCTGTCTGTTTCTGACTGAACTGATCATTTCATCACTGATCCATCTGATTGATTTAGTGTTTAGATAATGTCAGCTTGTTAGCTAGCTAACCATAGTATCTGGTCAGCTAACATCACTGTCTTGTTGTTAACACATCTGATTAGCACACTAGCTAACGTTAGCAGTGGCTAATAGTCACAGGTAAACATTATCATCAGTTACTTTGCTAAATCAGCCTTTGGAAACAAATCCACCTCATCAGACTGTTTACTTTGATAATACTTTGATAATTACTGATAATGTCACTGAATTGACCTCCATTCACACCAGCTATCTCTCTTTTTCGAGTCAGGTTGTTATATATTTAGACTTTATTTGCACACAGCCATTCGACCTCCATGATGTCAGCAGCTGAGGCTGCTGGGAGTTTTGTGACGCGGCTGTACTGACGGTCTTCCTCTGCTCCGGTCCCGCAGGTGGAGGAGCGACTGGAGAAATATCTGGACTCTTACGACATCGTCCTGGTGAAGGACGAGACTCTGGAAGTGCCCAACGCCATCCTCCAGAAGATTCTATAACTCCGCCCCTCCGACCCCCGGTTCACCCCACCCCACCCCCCCACCACCCAATGTACCCCTCTCCTCCCATCAGCCCCTCTGACCCCTGGGACCTGGAAAATGACTGCAAGAGGAAACGAGCACTACCACCGCCCCGAACCCTCGTCGTTGATCCAGTCCAGTCCCGTCTCTCTGGATCCCACCTCCTGACACCAGTATCGCGGGCCGTCGTCAGACTCCGCCCCCCTTCCACCCTCCACCCCCCCCACCCTCTTGACGCCTTTTTAAAAAGACATTTTACGTCTCCTGAATGAACTATTTTAAAACTCCACGCAGCAGCATCAGTCCATCTTGGTGTGTTTGTCTTCTCCCACGTCTTCTCTAAGCCGTATTATGAAAAATAACCAAAAGTGAAAAAAAAACAAACACATGAACTATGTCTCTAGCTCTATAATTTGCACATTATTGTTACTATTGTTACTCATATGATTTTTTTTTTTTTTTTTTTGATATTGTAATGTTTGTATCGGTGTACAAAAGTTTGCATATCATAAACCAAACGCCCACAGATGTACACAGTGGTTTCTTTGGGGCAATCCCAGCATGCAATTCACCTCATTCACTCTCATGATGTGATTAGGCTGTCATCCCATTGGCTGTCAGACGTCCAGCTCACTTCCCTTAACAATTTAAAAGCATAGCACTGTCAGACAAAAGACATGTATCTGCAAAAGATTTGTTTTTCAGGAATGGAGAAAAGAATTAATTGATCATTTCTTTTTGAAAATAAAGAGCGGGATTTTAACAAATTTTAAGGGTCCAGGGGTCATGGAATTAACTCAACACATAAATGACCATGGAAACTTTCATTTCAAGTAAGAAATTAAATGTTTTTTCAGAGACAGCAGCAATAAGATAACCACGGACATAGTATTTATTTCTTAAAACAAAATTGGATACAGATTTCAACATGTATTAACTGAGGATGAAGGTACAGATTTAGGTTTCCCTTGCTTGTACTGTTCATGCAGCAGCTCGGCTTCAGGAATCAGTCGATTAGAGGAAATGCACTTTAAATTTTTTGTATGGGGGGAACCAACCAACCCCATACCCCCCCCCCCCCCCCCCCCCTCCCCCCCTACTTAAACACAGGTGGCAGTAGTATCGATTCATGGATGTACGGACTGATTCTTGCACAGAAGAGCCAATGTTTGCATGTTTTTCCATCAAATTGACACACAGACAGGCGGCTGTAACATTCAAGTCATCCTCCAGTGACTTACATTTAAATCTGTAAGCGTCTCTGAAAACAGACCAGCTCAGAAAGTGTTTGTCTGCTTCTCCACCACTCACCATGCCAGTGTCAATTAGGGTAAAGGGACATTACGTAATCTATAATCTATCAACCTGTATTGGTGACCAGCAGGAATTGCAATAACATTGATAGAACTCCTCCTGTCCCCTTGAGCTACGGTGGCCTGTAACTGACATTCAGTCATACACACATCTTCTTAGGTGCTGGGTTGAAGAGAAGTCTGCAAAAACCAAGCATAAAACCTGCACACTATGCTCCAAAATCACTTTTATTAATGAAGACGTGTCTCCAGAGACCTGATGAAGACCCTTATGGGTTGAATCGTTGTCTTTAAATTAATAAACGTGATTTTGGAGCATAGTGTGCAGGTTCTCAGCCTCCTTTTTGCAGGCCTGTAATTGACAATAAAGTCACATTTTCACAACAGAGATGAGTAAGACCATTAGAGCACAGATCCAGCAAAGAATACAGGAATGAAAGTGAGTTTTGAAAGGCAGAAATCTCAACATCTGACCAAGTACTCATTGAGTAATTGATATTGATCAGCAACCTATCGACCCCCTCTTTAGATATAATATATTGTGGGCATTTTGTGCTATGGGATTTACAGCTGTTCTAGTTTTCACTGGAAGGCGTCAGTTTTCCTTCATACTTTGCCTTGAAAACCAGTGATTTGCTTATAAGGTTTGGGTGAAAGTTTCCAAAGTCAATGGGGGGGGGGGGGGGGGCTTTAAGGCAAAATTTGGTCTCTAAATATATCCAGTATGTGTAATCAAGGGAGGGGGAGTAGTCTACTTTCAGGGGGCCCAAAGCCAGAAGGAGCCCTTAAGAGAGGCAAGGTGGACACTTTAGAGTCGGGGCCCCAGAATTCCTAGCAGCACCCCTGGGTGTAAAGGGCTTCAGTTTGATATCCTTTAGCTAAAATGACAAGTGATGCCTTCAGTTTCTCTTGTAAAATAAAGCGCTACAAACTTACATCTGAAATAGATGAGTGACATTCAAGTTTACAATGGCAATAATCACCACAAGGAAACACACTGCTGTCTGTGGCTCAATAAAACAAACACAGGACCCAATTCTTTTTAATTCAAGGCCTTTTTTAAAAAATCACATTCATAAACCTTTCATTTTGTGGTTCAAATTGAACACTACCTCTAAAATATTGATAATTTTTTTTGGGAGGCGTTTGTTTGTCTGAACATGTTGTGTTGGATGTTCTCTTTGAATATGTATGTTTTAAATGTGCTGCTATCACCTGCATGTTGCCTTTTCTTTGTGTCCAATTGGGAGAAAAAAAAGAACTGTCAATAAAATGGGGAATAATGTCAGATGTGGAGATGCAAACTGTTTCCCTGCATTTACACACATTTCTAAATATATACACTGATATGTTGTATAAGCAGAGACCTTCTCCTCTGTTTGATGGTGTTTTGGAGTAGAGACTAGGGCTAAAGACAAGACAGTTTACTGTGTCACAGTAACCAAATCCACCTTATCACACTATTCACTTTTACTGAGAACATTACTGAATGGATCTACAGCCACACCACAACAAGCTGATCAGCTGCTCTCTGTTTCTAGCTGCTTGTTGTTAGATATTTAGACTTTAATTGGACACAGATCATTCTCCAGTGGATCTCCATGATGGAGCCAGATGTGGTTGATAGGAGGTTTGTGATGCAGCTGCAGCTCTATAATGATTAGTGTCTGTGTAATGTGAAAGTGTAAAACATGACAATTCAACGCAGCAAATACCAAAAACAACATTCTGCATCATAAAATTGGAAAAACATGAACATTAGACATGCATATGTCTTAGCCCAAACATACAACAGGTGATTTTCTGCACTGAATAATGTTTTAAAAAATAAAGGTTTGATTATGAAGACAGTGGTTCCTACAGCTCTGTGCTGCTAGTGCTAGCTGTGTTGTTAAACACAATTTCTAAAAACTTATCAAAGATTCATATGAAAGATTTCTCCTCTGGTCCGTCAAGCTCTGATTCCTTTTTTATCCTCAGACTATAGTTGACTTGATGAACTGAAAAGAGAGAAAAATCATATCATAAGAAACATACAAGACTCATTCATACTATTATTATTATTATTATTATTATTATTATTATAAGGGTGTAACAACACATTTAACCCTTTAACATTTGCCCTGTAAACAGCTATGGAAAACAAATTTCTCATCACTAGCAACCCAAATAACCACAAACATTTATAATTTTATCATTGTTTTTTATAGTATTGCCTATACATGTAAACTCACCTGCTTGAAAGAGAAGCTGGCGACCTGGCAGTCACATGGCAGATTGGTCTGATGGGCGTGGAAACGATCTGAGACAGGAAACACGTTCAGAATCAGAATCAGTTTAATTGGTGAGTAGGTAGAGTTACAGAGACAAAGCCTCGGTACACAAAACAGAAATACAGTCCAATATAAAGATGTACACAGGTATAATGTAGTAACAGACATGATTTTACCCAATATACACATTTAATAATACTGTGTATGTGGCTATAGGATGCACAGAATGCACAGAGACAAAATTCAGGCAGTCAGGTAACACTTAGTGAGATGATGCACTTCGTCAGATGGCCTCTAGAGGGCGTTTTTGACTGTGAGCTGCAGTGTTTCCATACAGAGGCACAAAATCATAAGTTGGTTGGATCTCAGTGTGTAGAAATGGATCTAAATGGATCTCTAATGCGTCTGATGTCACATCACATCCTGTCTGTAATGTGGAGATGTACAGACAGCAGACCAGCAGACTGAACTCAGTCCACAGAGTCTCCTGCTGTGAAAACAAAAGTGAAACTTAACATTCCAGTCAGTAACAGATCTGCAGACAGAAACTCGTCTTTCTGCCAACAGACTTTAACGGTAGGTGACGTCATCTTGTGGTATTTAAGTAACGTTAGTGGAATTAGGTAATTTAACTGTCGCAGTGCTTCAGTGCAGAGAATTGAACACACACTGTGGGTCTGTACAGGATCTGTGTTTGTTTTAAAACATGTAGGAAATGCAAAAAAAAAAAAAATGACACAAATGCAAAAATGTGCTCTCAAGGCTTTGTGCTTTGTGGTGTAATGCAACACTGCACCATGCTTGTTAGCAAAATACTTTTTATTTATATAATAATTTCATCTTGTATCATTTCTGTCTGACGGATTTCACTCATTTAAAGAATGGAATGATTGGTAAACAGGAACCAAAAATCCTATTCATTTTCTACCATAGGCAAAAAAAAAAAAAAGAAAAAAAGAAAGATCCAGTTAGGATCCAAACGTCCTGAAAACACTATACTGCTCTGTTTGTATTACAGATCATTTGCAACTAAAAGCAACAGACGCATGAGGAGACTCCAAAAGTGTTGGCTGCCTGCTTTATTCTTTCACGTTCATACAATCATTTGATCTGTTTACTTTCATTATGTCAAATACAGAGGACAAAACTACTGACCTACAAGTCATGAGAGACAAACTGTGCTGCTATCAGTGTCAAGAGTCAAGTTGTATTTATTTTGTTTTAATGTGCTTTGAATACCAGATGGGAAGGTTTTCCTGATCAGGACTGTTTAGACAGAGCTAAGTGAAACATGACAGTCACAAAAAGTATACTAAATTAACTTTTGTTCTGTCCAAAGTGGCAAACCCCACCCATCTGTATCTCATAGCAGATTAAAACAAATGCTAAGAATTAGTAGTAAAGACAGTCTGAGCCTTTGCCGTTACCTTTTAAGACCAGAAGTTTTGTTATGACGGCCACGAAGTCGTCGTAGTTGATCCCGCCTTGGAACTTGAATCTTCGCCACAGAGCTCTGAATGTTTCAGCATCTAAAGTGAGACCTGAAAGATAGAGACAGTGATGGATGTAGAGCAATCCATAGATGTACTGATCAGTGTGAATGTATATGGGTCGCTGACGTCGCGGAAACTGCACATAACTGTAAAGTTTTCCTTTTTAATGTTATACTCAATTGATCCCTGTAGCAAATGTTTCTCCAGAGAGGTCAGAGGTCAGGGTCAGCAGCATTTCTGGTGCAGGTAGGGATTCAATGGGTCTTTCTCAGTATGCATTCATTTGCAGTCTAGTTTTAGTTTTAGTTTAGTTTTAGTTTATTTGCACATTTTTTTAAAAGAAATGTCAGACAGAGAAAAAGTAAATAGAAATACAGTTACATGTGCAGGTGAGGTAGAAACCCACTACGGGCTTATCTAAAAACCTCACCTAAAAGAGAGGGAAAAATATGTATATATATATATATATATATATATATATATATACATATAATTTTAAAAATAACTGGTGTCCTCCATGACGCTTTTGATGAAACATCTAATGGCCTAAGTACGATTTCAGAACAATAAAACACAAGGACAGGGGCATCCTGGTGGGTCAGCGGTCTAAGGCACAAACCATGTAAACACAATGTCCTGGGTTCAAATCTGGCCCAGGACCTTTGTTGCATGTCATCCCCCCTGTCTCGCTCTACTTTTAACTATTTAATAAAGGCAAAAACGGCCAAAAAATAATCTTAAAAAACAAAAAGGACGTGAGTAAAGAGGATGGGGGACGGATAAAGATCACAGAAGTTTACTTGCCGGTTCAGGATGCATCAGACGGAGACTTGGCCGTTGAGAACGAATGGAAAGCCCCAGGATTCATTGCAAGAACGACACATTGCGTCCAAACAGTGCGATAGTCTCTACAGTTCAGTCACGTGACGTCAAGCCCGTCTCAAACTGTAAAGATGCTTCTCTGTTCTCGCTTTCTTAAGAAGTTCGTTCTCTCCAAGACAACTTGGGAAGAACGTTCTCCACAAGGACACAAGTATCGACTTGGCGTTCCACCTGATGGTTTTCACGGGGGTTATATATCAACCGAGTTAATGACGCTTTTGCCCATGAATCTTATTAAACAAACTCTGGATGGTTTCAGAAATATGCAGGAATGAGAGAATAAGCATTTTCTTCCTTCGGGTTCATGTTTTTTTTTATCCAACAACAGCAATATGAGAACTGAAATCCAGATCAACGTCAATGTGTGCATTTTTACCATACTGTTAAAGGTATAATTTAATATAAGTTATATTATTACCACGGACAGCCAGAGCCTTTTTCATCTGGACCTCAGTGACGGAGCCTGGATTCCTCCAGTCATAGCTCTCCAGATACTCCCTCCTGGTAACGCCCACATACTGTTCCAGTTTGGAGAACTCCGTCACATCCAGGTTACCAGACTTGTCTGCCTGAAAGATCTGGTTAAGAGCTCAAAATGATGAATTAGTAAACATTATATTGCACAACTCATTATTCCTGGCATCAAAGTGCCTCCCACTACAGTCGAAACGCTCCCACTAAACGGACGCTGTAAATTTTCAATGGCCTTTTTAGGAATATCAAAAAAAAAACACCTTGTAGTATCTTAAGAATTAGATCAGAATGTGAATTAAAATAATACAGCACACAAAGATTTTGGGAGATTGGCCTGTTGGTCAACTTAGTGATTAGATGATGAGAACACAGACACCAAAATCATCCATGTGTTTCTGGTAGATCATTGACTCCGGTGCTCCATGCTAACAATTTAGCATACACTATGTTGAGTGATAGGAGGCAACTAGCATTATCTCAGAAGTGAAATGGCAGCTTATTGCAGCTCTAAAGCTAAATGGTAAGTAATTTTAAATGATATGCAGCTAAGTCTGGCAGTTTTGCGTTGGAAATTGGTAAAAATTTACACAAAAGTTTCCATAGGAAGTGAAGGTGGAGGGCTATCAGTGACTGTGACAGTGGATGAATACGTGTTTTCTCACCTCAAACTACAGCTATATTGAGTTAATGCTATTTTATTAAAAAATAGAAAGCTACAGGCCATACAATAAAAAAAAACATGAACAACTTTTTATTACTAAAAGGTCAGTCTTATTACTTTGCTAGCCTATTATGCTAGCCTATTATCACTCAACATAGCGCTGTAATGTTAGCATGGAGCACCAGAACGAATGATCTACATGGATAATTTTGGTGTGTATGTTCTCTTAATGGGTAAGTTGACCAACAGGCCAATCTCTTTTTCAAAACTTAATTTAATGTACTCTATATATTCTATTTATTAAAAGTTATAGAGCTAGTACAGTTTGGCTGTGAGAGTTTGGCGCCCCCTGTTGAGCCACTGCAGCCCCACTCCAAGCTTTAAACATGTTTCATTTATTGGACTGAAGAAATTGTTTCCTTTCTCAAATTGATTGACTGAGATATTGAACCAGGGAGTGGTAGCATGTGACAACGTAATATGAGTTTATATGTACTGAACAGATTAGCATCATATAAAGCACAGCTGTGAAAACTTCACTTGCAAAGGATACATCCTTGAAAGTCAACAATATGTGGGCCGTCTCAAGACTCAGGGCTACATTGGGGAAAATTAATGTCAGCATGAGTGTAAACCTCCTACTCAGGACAACAGAAGTTGCTAAGTGACAAGATGGCATTGTGAAACTAGAGAAAAATAAACTGACATTTGCCACGAACAGAATAGCCACGGTCGTTCAGCTTAGCTAGAACAGCCCCAGCATTTAGTTCCTGTTGGGAACAAGAGCAAATATAGTTAGATAACAGAAGACGATAGCTTACTACTTTACATAATGTGCAACAGTATTTTTTCTTGTAGTTAAAGGTGCAGTAAGTACGATAAAGTTAGTAAAGTGTAAAGTTAGCATTAAAGTTGCACTAAGCGATTTTCCGACCACTAGAGGGCGACAGAAACTGCAACACATTTGTCACAAACCACAGCAAACCTGGTGGACTACGGAAGCCCTCAAGGACAAACCGTGCATAAAGGCTAATAGCTAAGCTAACCGTACCTACGGAGAAGTGTTGCCGGTTAACAGTATCGCTTTGCCATATTTTTCTCCCACTGAAGGTCACATGTCCCACAATGACAAGTGAAGAGGCAGCAAGTTTACTAGTTTAACAAGTTTACTAGTTTACTAGTTTACTCGCTCGCTTCATCGATTCCACCATTCCACGAGAATTTTTTTCAGGGATGGGAGGGGGAGAGCGCCACTTTTAAACAGTGAGGGAGGAGACAAGCTAGTTTTAAAAAAATGAAAAGCTACTGAATGGGCCGGGAGGAGCTTCGATTCGGTCCGACTTTGACAACAAGCTTTAGAAAAGAGGTGAAAACAACAACACAGCTGGCCGTGTGTGTATGGCTATTTGTTTACATCATAACGCCTCACGAAAATCTCCACATAGCACACGGTAGTTTCAAGATTGGTTATTGTGTCTGGAATCGCTTAGTGCAGGTTTAAGTTTTTGAAAGCACTTAGCTGAAGTACCTCAGGACTGCTGTCTTCCTGTGAAAGAAAGGGAAAAGGATAAGGAGGACGTCATGGAAAGATAGATGAAGTACAGCTACTGGAACTCAATGAACAAAGTAGAGCCATTTAATTTGTTTAGCAATGTCAAATCTTACATATCAGCAGAGGATCAGTCACATTAACTCTATGCAATATTTCAGAAATTAACACTTCATTCGCTTTGTGGTCCAACTCCTAATTTTAAACTTAACTGTTTTGATTCCTTCTCCATCAACAAAGTTTCAGTTACATACCGTCACACACATTTGCTCTGGGAAAGAGTCACACCGCAGCGCCTCTGGCCAATAGATGCCAAAATTGTTCATCAAAGTCTCACAGCCGTGTTTGGCTCTCTCACACAGCGACCTGCAGGGCCGCTGCACTTCCCCTCCCACGCACCGGGGGGCGTACACCAAACACAGGAAGAAGCGTATATCCACTGAGCAGACGCTTTTCACCAGCGAGTCCAAAAAGGACATTTTGATGGCAGCCTCTCTTTGGTTTGGGTGTCCCAGAAGGTTTGGCATAACCGTCATGTTGTAGGAGAGGCCGTCGCACATCGGTATGGTGATCGGCTCACACATCGCCCCGCTGCTGCTCACCCCAAACTGGTACAGCAGACAGAAATGCACATTATTATTGTCATTGCGGTGCATTGTGGTGTTCGTTTAAAGTGATTAGTGTGTGTACACACCAGGTCACATATGTTTAATATATCCTATTATTGTTATTTTAATGTCAAACAAGTTACATATTGCAGCTTTAAGTAATATCTGTGGACATTGCACCCACTTTGAATTACTGATGCAGACTTACGTGTTCACATGATTGCGTTGAAAATGCTTCACACCTTAAACTGTCTGGCCATTGGAAGCCAAATTTGTTCATCAGCTGCTCGCAGCCGGACCGTGCTTGTTCACAAAGCGTTCTGCAGGGAGGGCGAGCTCTCCCCGACACACACTGAGGAGTGTAGACGGAGCACAAGAAGGACCTCAGATGAGGGGAGCATCCCACTTGTACAAGTGGAGTAAACGTCTGTACTTGGAGACCTGCGTCTGCCTGTATGTTGTGGCCCAGCATGTTGGGCATGACAGTTTCCTTGTAAGGCAGGTTTGAGCAGAGGGGGACAATGATTGGCTCACATGTTCCAGGGGGCGCTGAAGTAACAGAGCTGTCTTGACCCTGGATGAGAAGAAAACTAAATTAGTGAATTTTGAATCAATTATATTCCTAAATGTAGTCATTCCAACTAATATATATATAGAGTTCCTCTATCCAATGTAGGGATGTACAGAAGAGTATTAGGGCCATGTGAAAAGAGTCAGAAAGTGGGAAAGAGAGTCAGAATTCTCAGAGTTTCGTGATTAAAGTCAGAATTCTCAGAACTCAAAATTTTATCTTATAATTCTGAGTCTACTCTCAGAGTCTCTGAAGTCAAATGATGGGTGAATAGTGAGGAACACAAGAATCAAGTATACTTCAGCAGAGTGAATTTCTACCCGCTCACTCACTGTAACTCACCCTGAATAAGAGCTTCAGCTAATTCCCTAAACAGCAAAATGTAATGTGATGTAATAAATCTAAGAGGAATCATGTTTTCAAAGTAATTTGCATACAATGCTCTGATTAAAAGTTCTGTTTTGGCTCATCTATGATGTTAAATATACCCATCAAAATACTTTGTGGTATAATGCAAAAAAGGGATTGGAGGCGAGCAATCCTGACACTGAACTGCTGGAATCATTCAGGACTGGTTGTTTAAAACCTAATAATCTTTAACTTGATTCCTCACATCCTCTTTTTTTTCCTCTTTTCCTCTTGAGGACCTGAGGAAAGGCTGCTGAGATTTTTAGTTTCTCTTAAACCCTAAACCCCAAATTTGAAAATGTGAGCAACCATGTCTCTAAGGACGAACCACATTTTAAAGATTACACATTCTCCTTTAACTTTGGCAACGCTGCACTAGTTTCCAGATCATTTCATACTTACCTTTACACAGTTATACTCTGGTAAATCTTCACAGCGGAGGTTCTCTGGCCAAGCTAACCACCTCTCTTTAAGGACCGGCTCACAGTCTCTCTTCACTCTCTCGCAGAGCGTTCGGCACGGTTTGGCCCGGCTGTCGTCTTCTGGGCCGCATTCAGGCACGACGACACGGCACATGAACACGGTGACATCTGGTGAGCAGCCCGTCCCCACAATCTGACCAATCTGCTGCAGGCTGTAGCCTTGGACTCCAGTCGGATGGAGGGTGGTGTCGTAGCCCACACCTCGACAAAAGTCGGCCGTTACTGGTTTGCACGGTTGCTTGTCTTCATCTGTTTCGCCGTGAGCCAGCTGAGGAGACAGTAGCAAGCCCAAAAGTGGCAAGACCCAAAGCTTCATGGCTTTCAGTTTTCTCAAAAAGTGTCCAGAAGTGTTTCAGAAATCTTTTGCAGGTTTGTGATCTGTGTTGTGTGCTGCTGTGTTGTGGAGGTGGAGTATGAGGAGACTCAGAGTCCAGGGATGGATGAGATGGATCGAGTTTCTAAGAACACAAGTACTGACTTAGGACCACCGGTAAAGCCACATGACTATAGGATATTCAGCACAAGATAAGAGCCAAACTGGTCTCAGAGCAGCAGTCCTATTCTGAGATACTTGATCCAAGCGGTCCAGGACTTTATAAGAAACTCAACATCAGGTTGTGATTATGTGATTATGTGCCTTCTGCAGCCTGGGGGCTGAGCTGTTGTTGCACAAAAGCTGGCAGAATACACTTGGGTTCAGGATAGAAAGTGTTTCAACACAAACAGGCACATGCTCATAAAAACAAACATAATATTACTATGGAACCGCCTTTGACAAGAATTCTGTGATCAGGCAAGGTCAAGTTGCCAACAGTCTTTGTTGCTTTGATTTCTGTAAATGAAGACCATCACATGACACCTTCTCATATATGTGATATTTACAGTGTAAACACCTACGCATCAGGCGGGTTCTTCTGGGTTCTTCTTGACCGCTAACTTGAAACTGGTGAAAGTCTACACTGGAGCAACATGACAAAAACAAAATGTGTTTTGGGTTGTAAACAGAGGTTTCTGAGGGGAAACAGATTGGGATTATTTTGGCTTCCATCGGAAAAGTTAGAGCAGGCAAAAAACAAATAGAGGACTGGGTGAGAAAATTATATGGAGAAGAAGATCTGGAGCGATAAAGTGCTGCTGCTGCTCTGATGAGTTTGCTGAAGAAGCTGATTCACGTTGGAATTAGGGAAGACTGGCGGCTATCAGATCATCACCATGTTTGCGGAAGACATTTTGTCACAAGCAAGTAAATAATTTACTGTAACTGTACTTCTGTAAATTATTTGTGTCTTGGTGTTGCAATCTTGGATTTGTTTGTGTGCTCTGTTATGGTTTTATAATCATTACATTAACCTCTTTGCTTAACTTCTTTACTGTTCTCAGTGTCTGTCTTAACTGTATTGCGACACTTCTGTCTGAAACACTTTAGATGTGGTCTGACTTGCACAACAGCGGGCGTACCAGAACACTCGGTCCTCAGTATGAAGTGATGAAGTGAAGAAGTGATGAAGCTCAAACGACCCGAAACATCACAGCAGAAATGAACAAATGAACGAACAACGGCATGAGGTGATGAGATGAGATAAACATTCACTCACTTTTCAGATTCTCATGTAAGACTGGAACATTAGTGAGAAGTACATGTGGTAAGATGTAGTGAAACTGAATGATGGTGCAACATCCTTGGCTCTGATGCAGTGGAGTGAAGCCTGATGAAGAGACTGGACTGGATCTGATCTTACAAGAGAATGAGGTGATGTTGATGGGACTTGGGGGTTGAAATGTATTCCCATGATGTCACGTGCATTTCCTACCAATATGGTGCTTATGCATACACACAGCTCATTGTCTGTGGCCGTCATTTGATTATAACCACCTGTTAATTTATTACCGTCACCTGTTATTTTCCTACCAAGATGGCCGTGTGTTGATGTAACAGAATACTATGAATCCCTCACCTCGCAAATCGGTAATTTGCTTTTTCCTGTATTTTACGTCATCATATTGTAGCTCTTTTTCCCGCAGTTTGCTTCTATGTTTTATCAGACAGCAAATAAAGTACAACTAAATAAAAACTAAAACCAAAATCAGTGTTAAACACTGTTGTCATCAACAAAACCTTGATGTTAACCGTTGTCGGAGGAAATAAAAGGAGCCAAACACCATGTGAGTGGCGGCCAAGTTTATTCATTTCATACATGTATACACTCTTATACTCGTCAGTTTGTTATACAGCACTCCTTGACACTCTTTGGGTTAGCACAATAACTGCTGAGGTAAAACATTCACAATATCATAGATCTAAAAGTGATAATGCCCTCAAATATATATAGGCACAGTAGTGGTTGCGAGCTATATTCTTATTAATTGGTTACAGTATGTATTAACTCTTTAAAATGACCAAAATGGAATGTGACAATGACGTTTTAATGCTGTTTTTTTATGTAACAGCAATCAAACATAATGGGTATAAAAAATACATACAGTGACGACAAGGTGTTACAAAATAAATGAAGACATGCTGTTAATATTGTTTATATGAGAAGACATAAAAAAGGCCAGTTTCCCTTCCGTTTAGTCTTTCCTTCTTCATGTGCTCATGGTGCACTGGATGAACTGGAGAGAGAGAGAGAGAGAGAGAGAGAGAGAGAGAGAGCGAGAGAGAGAGGGACAGACAGACAGACAGAGAGAGAGAGAGAGAGAGAGAGAGAGAGACAGACAGACAGACAGGCAGACAGAGAGAGAGAGAGAGAGAGAGTTCGGTGTTACAAATGCCGGCGAATATTTTGGTTACAACCTATTATTTTTACAGTCTATGGTTACAGCTAGATTGAGCTAGCAAAGCAGTTTTGCCCAGCTAATGACATTTTGGCTAATATGATACTGACAGACAGCTAACCTAGCGTAGTAGTAGAGTGATCTATTCTTCTGACAATACATTGGGTTAATGATGTTTGTAATGTAATGATGGTTATCCTGATTATTCCAGGACTGTAGTAACTTCAACTACAGCAGCAGTCCTGTGGGACCGGACAGCGACTGGACTTCTACACACAGGGGCTTTAACATTCATTGTTTTGCTAAATGAGCCTACTGGCTAGTTAGCTAGCTAACAGTTTGTTCAGGTTAACTGAGCTGACTCTTCTCAAGGTGGAGTAGAGACTAGGGCTAAAGACAAGACAGTTTACTGTGTCACAGTAACCAAATCCACCTTATCACACTATTCACTTTTACTGAGAACGTTACTGAATGGATCTACAGCCACACCACAACAAGCTGATCAGCTGCTCTCTGTTTCTAGCTGCTTCATACAGATTTACACTTTATTAACTAACACACAGTTCTACAATGTTCCTCCATCATGGAGCCAGCTGTGGTTGATTTGTGATTTGAGATCTGTGATGCAACTGTAAAGCCTCTCTCCAGTGGACAGAGAGGAGTGATGGGAAACAGAGAGGAGTGATGGGAAACAGAGAGGGATGACGTGACAAAAGTCATGAGTCAGATTTTAACTTGTGATGTTGTGGTGAAAGCCTTATAAACCATGGCACTTTAGCATTCATCACATTAAACCCATAGTTGGAAAAAGTCACAAGATTTGTTGCTAGTCGCTAGCTAACCATAGTATCTGGTCAGCTAACCATCACTGTCTTGTTGTTAACACATCTGATTAGCACACTAGCTAACGTATCTAGTAGCGGCTAGCGTTAGCATGTTCACATTAACATCAGTGTGTTTGCTGGCTAGTTAGCTAGCTAACAGTTTGTTCAGGTTAACTGAGCTGACTCTTCTCAAGCTACAACTCAGAGTGTTTTGGAGTAGAGACTAGGGCTAAAGACAAGACAGTTTACTGTGTCACAGTAACCTACATTTGGAAACAAATATGCTAAAGCATTACAGTATGGATCCACACCCATGATACCTATTGTTTTTAAATTTTTACATTTTTTCTAGACCTCCATGTTGGCGCCAACTGTTGGTGCTGAGAGATTTGTGATGCAACTTCAAAGCACTATACTGTATCACTAAATATTTATCAATCATCGACTACATTAGTAAGAGAAAGAGAAGATTTGGGAGAAAAGTGACGTCTCAGTTGGGTTAACTTACATCATCATACTGAAATGTGGCAGCGCCTTGTCGAGCCGTGTCCCTCATTTGGAACACATCTGAAACACACACACACACACACACACACACACACACACACACACACACACACACACACACACACACACACAGGTGGTCAAAACAGCCTGCCTAATGACCTTTTTACAGACTTTCATATTTGATTTTACCAATGCAAATAAACAAATAAACCTTATTAAAACAACAAAACAAAAACACACACACACACACACACACACACACACACAACTCACTGGTCAGGCTGCGGAGCTTGATGCAGCAGGTGACGTAGTCGTCGAAGGTGATCTTGCCATGTGTGCTGTAGCGCTTCACGATGCCGTTCAGCGCCTGGGGGCTCAGGTTGTAACCTGCACAGCAACACACACATTAACAAATCAAGATTTACATTTACAATTGAGATTTAGTGAGCGCAACAACAGAATGAGCTTCAATTCCTAAATCACCAACATTACAAGCAACAAGCAGTACCGGCAGTGAATTCTGTATTACTGAATAGTAAATAAATAAATCCCCTCCCCCCACCCCCCACCCCCTTCACCCATCAATCAATAAATATATAAAAATGCGTAAAAGTGCATCTTGTTTACACTGGAGTGAGGCTGTGAGAGATCGCTGAACTACAAGCGTGTGGGCAAATCTGGAAACAAACCGGTACATGTATGTAGTTTTCACATGGACCGGGGCATGTGCAGATAAACCGGGATATGTGGGAATTTTCGGCGAGCTATTTCTACATTTACCATCGCCGGTAAATGACTGACTGGTGCATGTGTACACGTACCACAACGTCGGGAAAAGGAACGGATAGACTCAAACATGTTTTGTAGACATAAACAACTTGACGAATTAGACTTTTTTTAATGAGATATTTTTTAATTTTAATTAACTGAGAGAATCTACTACAGCGGTGAAGACAGCCGGCTGGGAAATGAACACTGTGGTCAGACTGAAAGGTCACCGTCTCAAAAGGGAAGTTTCTTGTGTTTACCACTGACAGAACTTCCCTCCTGTCTACCACACCTGTGGTTTCAACACTTCACCTGTACATTCACCTGCACTCACAGTGAGGGTCAGTGGGTTTTGTGGGCACACTGGTGGAGGTGTGTTTAGTCAAAATGGGGAATATCACACCGACTAAAGAGTTCTACATGCTCGATTTATGTTTTGAGACGAGAGCACTGATCCTTAAGGGGACGATCACACCGAGAAGTGTCGCTAGAAACGTGTCGCCACCAAAACCGTTGTTTTCCTACGGTACGGAGCGCCTGGGGCGCGCTCTTCTCTTGCGACGCACGTCGCGTTTTTCTGGTGGTTTTTAGGCGCGCATAAAAGTTAAAATATTCTCAACTTTTCAGCGCAAGGCACGGAGTCGCACCGCTCGTCAATGTCACATTTGGGCCAGGCAGCCAATCATTCATCATCATCATCATCGTCTCAAAAGGGAAGTTTCTTGTGTTTACCACTGACAGAACTTCCCTCCTGTCTATCACATCATATATATCATTAATGAGATATTTTTTAAATTTAATTAACTGAGAGAATCTACCAGCTGCAGCGGTGAAGACAGCCGGCTGGGAAATGAACACTGTGGTCAGACTGAAAGGTCACCGTCTCAAAAGGGAAGTTTCTTGTGTTTACCACTGACAGAACTTCCCTCCTGTCTACCACTACATTCATCTGCACTCACAGTGAGGGTCAGTGGGTTTTGTGGGCACACTGGTGGAGGTGTGTTTAGTCAAAATGGGGAATATCACACCGACTAAAGAATTTTGAGACGAGAGCGCCGATCCTAAAGAAAGAAAATGTATTTGTATGAAGTTAGTTACCCATGGCGGTCACAGCATGCTGCATCTCCTGGCCCTCCACCGTCCCGCTGCGGTCCCGGTCCACCGACATGAAGTGCTGCTTCCAGCTGTTCACCACCGCCCACAGCTCCTTGAACTCATTGAAGCCCATGGTGCAGGACATGTCCCTCTGACAGCAGCCAGTCAAGGACCAATCACATCACATCTCCTCTCCTCCCTTCTCCTCTCCCCTCCCCTCCTTTCTTTGATTCCCCTTCTCTCTCCTGTTAGCTCTTATTTCTTTTCTTTCCCTATCACTTCTCTCTTACAGTCTTACAGGGATCACAGTTCATCTACCCTACTGTCCTCTCACTAACACCCTCCTGTCAATCACTCTACCGAGCCTCTCCGATTGGCTGATGGGCGAAGGATACGTCCAGCATGTTGATCATCAGTCTGCAGGTCTCCAGGCTGAAGGCTGTGGAAGGAAACACACAGACTGAGACTGATCTCAGGTCACCTGCACCTCCACTGAAGCTCTGGGCTGAACTTCATCCCTGACTGGTTTTACATGCTGGACTACATTCAGCGCATGGGGGAAATCAGACCTTGGTTCAAAAATGGCTGAAAATATTTCTTTGCATTGGTTTTAACCTGCAGGGAGGACCAGATGGGTGGGGTTTACCACATCATGACAATTCAGATTGTGTCTGGGAAGTTGTTGATCACAAAGAAACCAAATTGACTTTCAAATACTTTCCTGTGACTATCAAAACTTTCTGGCATTCATTATAATCTCCAATTGTAGTAAACCCCACCCATCAGGCACCTAAGTAGGCCAAAATGGATGATTTTTGGCAAACTATTTGGCCCTGCTCAGAGGGGAATATCCTTTTCTTTGTGTGAGTGTAAGTCATGCATTCTTCAAAAAGTTTTACTGTAGCACTCAATTCACAACAACAAAGCATTAACACATGGCTGGCTTTCACAGAATTATCAACGTCCAGTTACAGCTCATTAAAAACTATGTTTAAGAGCCAGACTGCACTGAGAACAATTTGTTTACAGTTTGATTCATTTTAACAAAACAAGTCGATGTCTATCCTGTAGGCGGAGCTACACGTTTAAGTTTAGTTGCCTAAACTGAACCGTTCACCAACGTTGAAAATGTCGTGTCCAATTCATGTTTTTGTCACAGAATCCAATTCCTGATGGAGGAGACAATTTTCACATAATTCTGTCCACAGCACGTTTCAGAGTTCGTGCTCATTTCACGACTTTTTGTGTAGTTTTGGGCAAACAACTTGCAGTGTGTTTCTGCCTTTAACTGATATGTGACACGGCACAGTGTGGTTGGTGCTCTTACGTTTGTAGCCGCCAGTGAAGCCGGCCTGTGTGAGGCAGCTCTGCAGCTCCTCTGCTGATATCTGTCCATCCTGTCAGTCAGGAACACAGACAGACAGGCAGACAGACAGACAGACAGACAGACAGACAGACAGACAGACAGACAGACAGACAGACAGACAGACAGACAGACAGACAGACAGACAGACAGACAGACAGACAGACAGACAGACAGGACATACACAGTGTGACTGTAAAGCCAGGTACCAGACAGGGCTGCACAAAGAATCAGAAACTGTCAAAATCCCAATATCGACTATTATAGCTCACAAATTTGCAGAAAAGAAAAGAGAATTTCCCTACGGAGATCAATGAAGTATCACATTGAATTGTGAGATGCTGAAGGTTTTTTATCGTGGAAACAAAGGTGCATTGTGCGGCTTCCAAAACAAGACGCTGTTGTTCTGTTTGCAAAATCATCGGCCGACAAATATCCTGCATTTTATTCAAACTGAGCAAATCACCTTGTCATCCCCAAAACTGACGCCCAGCACCGAAGTCTAGTATCATCTGAGCTTTAGAATCAAAACCCAGAATTAAGAATCTGAAGACTAACACATGCCGGGTGGAAACAGGGTAAAAACAAGGATACTGCAGCCGTACTGTATTAATGATGGGCCCAATAATACTGTGATGAAATGATGTTTGTTTGAGTTCGTTACCTGTCCAGCTACAGCTGTAAAATATCCATAGAGAGGGTCCTGCTGCTGGCCAGGGAAACCTCCATACTGAGGGACAGAGAGACAGGATCAGCTTGATAATCTGTAGACTTTTACACTGAAGAATGTTGGTGTGATTTGCAACGTGTGTGTGTGTGTGTGTGTGTGTGTGTGTGTGTCCTAGGAGAGCACAGTCCAATGTTTGTGCAACATTTGACTCAATTAGCCTATCTCATGTAAACCTCGTAAATGTCACATCAGCGATACAAAAGTCTTTTAAAAGTGCCATTCATCAAAATATTCACATTCACTGGCAGCTGCCCACATGCTTCGCATAGTTTACCAGCGCTGACTCAGTGTGTGTGTGTGTGTGTGTGTGTCCAAGCCTATTGAGAAGACCTGAAACCATTGAGCTGACCTGATTGTTTTGTGTGTGTGTGTGTGTGTGTGAGTGTGTGTGTGGGTGTGTGTACTACAGGCATTGTGTAAGACCCCCACCCTTCCTCTAGGCTGTAACATCCAAAACTGAATAAGAATAAGAAATACTGATAAAAAACTCAAAATGGAAATCTAAAGCTACTAGAAGCTACTATTGAAGAGATAGAATCCAAAATTAAATATCCACAACTTTAATTATTTCAAACTCTTCCAAAACGACTGCAGGTATGAAAGTAAAGCAGATTATAAGTAAAGTAAAGATTCATTTGGAGATATTTGCTTACAAACAGCTCTGATATTGAGTCTGGAATCATCTGGGGTTTCCAAATATTAACTAATGAATTCACTTCAATTCAGGTAGCACATTGCATGTTAACAAATGGACACAGGCCTATGCATTTTTTTGGAATGAAACCCGCAACTTCCGCACACTTCTCGGCCAGTCCGGTGAACACAGGTTATATAATATCCAACATTTAATCATTTTTTAACATCTCTTACCCCTCCTGGGTGTCCTCCTGGGTGTCCTCCTGGGTGTCCGCCCGGGGGAGGAGCGCCGTATCCTGGATAAGCCATTTCTCTGGATAAAATAGCAAATAAAATGCGGGTTTCCAACAGGATTTAAAGCGATCTCTGTCCTCAACGGCCGATTCTCCCTAATCTAAACTAACAGGGTGTGTCTGCCGCTGTGTACTAATGAGGAAATGCGATGAAAATACGCTTATAAAGTGTTGTAAGTCAATTCAAAAAACGGGGGCGGGTGGAAATGTAGATTATCACGGAAAAATACCAAAACACAGACAGCAGGCAGGAAGGAAATTGGAGTTTAAACCCAACCTTCCGGACGGTTGTTAAACGCATCGTCTCCTCAGCGAGAGCCACCGCGCTAAGTTCTGATTGGTAGATTCTGACCATGTGACGTGTAGTCGACCAATGGGATCAAAGCGCTGCATGCCTACGATGAGGAAAGCACTGTTCACCTTTACAAGAATGAGGCAGATAGATAGATAGATAGATAGATAGATAGATAGATAGATAGATAGATAGATAGATAGATAGATAGATAGATAGAAATATCTGATAAGGTGAAAGTCAATGATCCACGTGGGGAAATTGGGAGGATATAGACAGAGATGGACAGTATTTTAATTAAATTTGTCTTAAATATGACTTTAATTTCTTTTATATATTTTGTCATCTGGAGTTTAAAAAAAAAAAGTAATTTGTATTTAGATGCTTTTGGAAGCAGTGTTTTTGTATTTCAAAGTATTCAAATAGATCAGATTCTATTCAGTTAAATAGGAACTTTCACGTTCAGATTTGGTCGCTTTATTTTGGCCAGTGATGACACTCTGTGGAGGCAATTAAGTGACTGATGGAGGAACCAGAATTAAAAAACAGGAACTTTAGTCGGAAGTTCCCAAGTGAAACCGTTATTAGCAAATATATTGCACCTTTCATGTTATGTTGATCCCCTTTTATTTTTGAAACAGCAGCTAGGCTAGCTGTAGGATGTCAGTTTGTTATTGCACATTTTATGTTGGTTTGGGCATTTAGTTTTATGTCATTTGTTAGTGTAACTTTTGTTTTGTCTTTTTTTTTTTAAACATGTCATTGACCGTCATGATAGGTTGGATTGTTTTCATATCATTTTGGTTAGTGTGACTGGATGTTTTTTTGT
Source organism: Centroberyx gerrardi (assembly GCF_048128805.1). Taxonomy (NCBI): domain Eukaryota; kingdom Metazoa; phylum Chordata; class Actinopteri; order Beryciformes; family Berycidae; genus Centroberyx; species Centroberyx gerrardi. The sequence goes on along the minus strand of NC_136008.1, from coordinate 3,193,171 downwards.
TTAGTTTTATTTGCATTTAGAACTATGCACTTTTGTGTCATCTCTTACCTTTAGTTTGATAGCAGATAGCAGGTTCTGACATGCCATATTTTCTTGGTACTTTTTTTTTTTTGTTTTTTTAAATCACTCACCTTGTCTGCCACGCTGCTGCAGGATCTCTGCTGGATTCGATCCCAGACCTCCAGGCCCACACGTGACTCCAGAGGCTCTTACCCACTACACTATCTCACACTGGGCATGATGGAACTGTTTGACTTACACAAAGTACCAAAACCTAAGTAAGTATTTTATTTAGGGAGGAATCTGCTGCATAAAATGCAAATGCTGTTTTTTCCAGAAAGACATTTACACAGCATACATACAGTAGGCAGCCATGCGGGCATATAGAAGATGCCATACAGTACATACATATTTGGATGTTTTTGTTGTTCTGTACACTCCATGGTTAATTATTCTTTTCTTCAGGTGTGGGCAGTCAGGACGTCCTGGTGGCTCAAACAGCTGAGACATTCTCCACCTAACTGGAATGTTCCGTGTTCGATTCCAACTGTTGACATGCCATCTCCTCTCCTTCCTCTGTCTCTATGGTGAACTATCGAAAAAAGCAGAAAGGCAATCTTCATCATCTTAAAAGTGACAAATTTGACACTTAAAGATAGGCAACATGGCCTATCTGTGGGTATTATTCTTGTTATCTCTGGCTGGCTCAACACAGCTACTCCCCCCACCCAGCTCAGCTTGTTCAACCTGAAACAAACTCATCTGCCTGCCTCAGGAGGAGAAAAACTACACTAACATTATTGCAGTAGTTTATCAAGTTCTTCACATTAGACTAAAAGGGTCAATTACTTAACTAACTATAGCCAACTTTAGAAATGCTACACATTATGTCACGATGGATCTACCAAGCTGCTGACAAGGAAAAAACGTTACTGTAATTGATTATCTTTTTTGTGTAGCCTATACTTGTACTTTTTTGAGTAGTCAGTAATGTTACCTTTACTTAAGTACATTTTTACTTAAGTATTGTACTTTACTACATTTTAAATCACATCACACAGTACACATTTTTAAGGCTCCCCATAAACAACAGAAACTGGACCATGGACCATGGTAACCTTTAAGGAGCATGTGGCTTCTGTTGCTCGGTCATGTGGATTTGTCCTGTACAACATCAGGAAGATCAGACCCAGCCTGTCTGAGCATGCAGCACAGCTCCTAGTGCAGGCGCTTGTAATATCACGCCTTGACTACTGCAACTCCTTACTGGCAGGGCTCCCGGTATGTATGCTCAAACCTCTGCAGATGATCCAGAACACGGCGGCATCTGGTCTTCAACCGGCCCAAAAGAGCACATCCGCTGTTCATATCCCTCCACACCTTCTCACCTGATGGACTGTGTAATCCAAAAAATAAAAAATAAAATCTTTATCTGCCTCTATGCACTCTATGCATTGCCTCGTAGCACCTCTGTCCTGTTGGACCAGATCTTAGCTTTATGACACTTACTCTCGTTGTTCTCTCTCGACTAGATCCTTGCTTGTGTTGTATTAAAATCTCATATGTATGTCGCTTTGGATAAAAGCGTCTGCCAAATGGGGAATTGTAAATTGTAATTGTAATGGTAATTGTTGCATGACGTCTGTGATGTCCCGGGTTTGAATCCGGCCCAGGACCTTTGTCTCATGTCTCCCCCACTCTTCAATCTTTCCTGTCTCTCTCTAATCTGAAATATCACATAAAGGGGGAAAAAAATCTTAATAATAATCCTGTTACCATAATACATTTAAGAGTCTTTACATTTTAATGTAAAAAACGTTTTCCTCATCATAATAATTATTACACTGCTGGGTTTTCTTATAGCCTACTATCGTGAAGACTGAAATGTTTGCATTAAAAAATGTGAGTCAAAATTCAATAAATGACTGTCACCCATTCACATATTTGGTTATTACTTATAGTGCTACATCTGAAAAAGAGGTGAATATGTAGAGGTCTTGTAAATGGCTTACACTACAGTTCATGTAGTTAAACTCATTCATGTAGGAAAAATTATTACATTGACGGTAGTTAACTTTTAATGTGAAATGTATTACACGAACAGGACTATTACACTATTAACTACAAATTGTTGTCACGTTAACGGTTTATTGCGTTAATGGGAAGTCATTACATCAACAGTTGGAACAAGCCGTCCAATCAGGTTTCTCTCTGAAGCGATATTGACCCGCTGCTTCCACACCTGCTCCATACAAAACCCTGGAAGCTCCCTCCTCACCCTCAGTCACCATCTGTGGTTTTGGAGGCAGAGCTGAAAGAGAGACGCTTCACTTTGCCTTCGTGACGAGATAGACACTCAACCGAGCTTCAACTGGGATGTTTAGACAGAATCCTAGCTGGTTTTGGTCGACCAGGCGGCCCCTGTGCCTCCCTCCACGCCCGGGGAGCCTGGGTTCAGAACTGCTGAGGCGGTGGGAGGAAGAGGAGGAAGAGGAGGAGGAAGAGGAGGAGGAAGAGGAAGGTGCAGGAGAGCACACCATCTGGGCTGGAGGGCATCCTGCTGTTTGCTGCTACACTATAGGTAGGCTAAATATAAGATAAGATGAAACTTTATTGATCCCCATGTGGGAAAATTAGGACTCAGCAGGGAAATAGAATACAAAACAGTCAATAAACAGCTTAGAAATGATAAAAAACAATAAAGCAATAAAATAGAATACAACTGAAACATCTTTTTGTGGGGTTATATGAACATGCTGGTGTTAATGTAAACATGGTACGGTAAGTAGACTGTATTGGATGGAAATACGAGGGAGGAGTATGGATTACTAACATATGGATTAAGCCACAGTTGTTACTAGCTAAATGTCATGATTGCTTATTTAAATATGGATTGATAAATTAGAAATATGTGCCATATTTATAAATATAAGTAAGTATAAACACAAAGTCATAAAAATACAAAAATATCAGCATGCCTACAGTATGAAATAGTGAAACTATTATAAAAATATCATTAGTACATGCAGAATGTAACGATGAGAGAGTTATGTGAAAAATGAAGAGGCAAGTATGTGAATTTACAGCAATATGATGTGCAAATGTGCATCGTATTCAGATTAACACGTCTCCAGATGGCCATATATACATATATACATATATATACAGTATATAAATACAGAAATAAACGAGGGAGTGTCCTGTAGCTCTTGTGTGTCCAGTGTAAGAGCACATTGCCATGGCTTTCTATGAATTTGGTGTAAAAATGACATGCAACAAAGGTCCCAAACCAGATTTTGAATGAAATGATAACCAAACATGGATATCGTGAAAAGGATGGTGTGGATTTGCTTCTTCTTGCTTTAAAAAAAGTGAATGCACCATTCCTCTCTGTCGCACTCAGAAACCCACACAGCTGAATGTACGTCTCCGTCAGAAAATAGTCCCTGAAGAAAAGATTGTTTTACGAACTAAATTCAAACGTCCGTGACTTCTAGTAATGTAAAGTGTGCTTTGGGCTAAAACATGCAAAATACAGGCTTGAACTGGACTGGACCTGGTCTGGGAATTAACTCAACTAAGGTGATCTTGACTACAACCATGAATGCAGGTTTTTGTAAACATCACGCTCCCTGTGTGTGTGTGTGTGTGTGTGTGTGTGTGTGCCAGTGTATACGGATGCCTGGTGACTAGAAGCGTTGCCCAAACCCAGCAGGCTTCATTGGCAGCTTCAGGAAACAGACGGATCAGACATATGATGCTGCACAACATACAACAACAACCCCCCCCCCCCTGTATTTTGGACAACTGAGTATATGTAGGATGACTGATCGGATGTGTTTTATGTCATTAATGTGTGTTATGTGCGGAGGGTATGGTTTTGTGTATTTGTTTTACTAATTGTTGTCATCTGTACTATTAAACTCTGAATAAAAATCTAATCAAATTAAATAAAAACATCCACCAAATGGCATAGGATTTATAAGCTCTTTATTAGTTCTTTAGAAATGTGCTTTCAGAATAAGACTGTCGCATATATGGTGCCACTTTGACCTGACACAATAGAATCAGAAGCAGAAAGATGAAGGGCCAATATATTCAGCATAATGTGCTATTTATTTTTTTATTTATTTTACTCTGAATCTGTTCCAGGTAGAGTCGCCATCCAGTGCTTCCTTTCATGCATCATAAGGACTGCGTTGTTCAAAAACAAAAACCCCCAAAAACAGAGACACCTACAAAACGATTACATGAGTACTTGCTGAGGAATTGGAATGCGTATTTGATTAGAAAAAATATTGATTTCTTGCATCCCTACTGGATGAAGGTAGGACACACTGGCTGGTTGGCTGGAGGTTGGAAGTTCAATTACAATCTCTTTTGGCCCTCATCTCTTTCCATACACATCTCGTTCCCTACAGAATTAAACATCATCGTTCAGCTCCTTTTTAATCTTCTTCTTCTTCCTCCTCATCTTCTGCTGGTACTCTCTCTCCATCTTCTCTTTGAGCTCTCTCCATCTTCTCTTTGAGCTCTCTCCATCTTCTCCTAGTACTCTCTCTCCATCTTCTCTTTGAGCTCTCTCTCTATCTTCTCTTTGAGCTCTCTCCATCTTCTCTTTGAGCTCTCTCCATCTTCGCTTTGACCTCTCTCCATCTTCTCTTTGAGCTCTCTCTCCATCTTCTCCTAGTACTCTCTCTCCATCTTCTCCTAGTACTCTCTCTCCATCTACTCTTTGAGCTCACTCTCTCCATCTTCTCCTTGAGCTCTCTCTCTCCATCTTCTCTTTGAGCTCTCTCCATCTTCTCTTTGAGCTCTCTCCATCTTCTCTTTGAGCTCTCTCCATCTTCTCTTTGAGCTCTCCCCATCTTCTCATTGAGCTCTCTCTCCATCTTCTCCTAGTACTCTCTCTCCATCTTCTCTTTGAGCTCTCTGTCCATCTTCTCTTTGAGCTCTCTCTCCATCTTCTCCTAGTACTCTCTCTCCATCTATTCTTTGAGCTCTCTCTCCATCTCCTCCCTGTCTTCCAAGGCCTTTGCAGTCTGTTCTTGCTCCTCCTGCATGTTCTGATGGAGAAGAGCGATCTCGTTGTTCTTCTTCGGTGGTTCCCCTGCTTCACCGCCTTCTTCACCTTCTCCTCCATGCTCTCCTGCTCTCTCCTCCCTCACTCCTCATCTCCATTGGAGGTTTTTCATCGACTCTCCAGAAAACACAGTTTGTGGTCCTTCTGCCTCAGCGGTGACGCCCACCAGGCTGAATCCTTTCTTCTCTTCTGCTCCGTCTCACTGATGATGTTCTTCAGGGTTGAAATCTCCTGCTGTTTGGCTCTGAGTGGAGCCTCCATTCTAGCTGTGTTAATAATATCTAATGTTTTGTGATCATTTGCACTTTCAGTATTATAATTTATCGATCGTTTATGGATTCATATCATGATATCGTGATACACAATTCTGTTGTCTGAATTGATAATTTTATTCAAAAACACTGACAAAATAATGTATTCAATAAGGTAAACATTTTAAACTCCCCATGTAATGGCATCTTTACTTCCTTGATTTGATACATTTCCAATAATATCGAAAGGCAATTTTATTGGATGGGAGGGGTGCGGGATTGTTCAGAAATCGGATGGTTTTATTGGTTAGAATTTTATATTTACGCCTCCTGGTGCAGCATGAGGTCACCATGAAAGATACTCTGTTTTCCAGGAAGTAAAGGTAATGGGAGTTCATTTCATGGGGACTTTAAAGAACACTATTTGAAACTTTCTGAGTTTTCTTCGACATCACACACACAAAAAACAACAGATTGACCATAAACATTACCTGTCCGTCTTCTTCTCCCCTCCTGCAGGTTGTCACAACACCCTCGCTCAGTCTCGCTCTGCAGCTGCTCTGACAGCAGTCCAGACAGGAAGCTGCAGCAGCTGCAGCCTCGCCGGGCCGGATCCAGGACCAGACCGTGGAGACGCAGCCCAGCGTTTCCTTAGCGGACATCACTGGGCGGACCCAGAGACGGAGACCCGGGGTTGTGTTTGTGTTTATGGGCCGAGCGGGACGGAAGGACTGGGTCACTGCAGCGCTGCGTCTCCATACTTCTACTATGGAGGTAAATGTTCACCTGCTTTTTCTTCTTGACTATAAACCATATAAAGGCTTTCTGATGCTTCCACTGGCTTGGATCTAATCAAGATTCAAGTTAATTTATTTCTACAGCTTTTATCACAATCATCTCAAAGGACTTTACAGAGAGGGAGCCTAACTAGAATGATATGGGACAAAGGAAGCAGAACAAAGCACAAGACACACAGCAGCAGATTATAGCAAGACATAACAGCCTACCTGTTTTCCATAGCCTAACCCAGTGATTCTCAACCTTTTTCATATCAAGGACCCCTAATTTAGTCCACATTAGAGTCACAGACCCCCATTTGATTCGATTTTGTCTCTCGGACCCAAATCTGAGAATATTTTTATTGTTAGATATGATTTTGTCAAGAATCCCATGACTGTCTGTATTGTAGGTGGAGAGATAACAGTGACACTATAAGATCAAAACAGTCATTCTTCTACATTCTCTAATTGTGTTAACTTCTTGTAAATAAACAACAACAGCTCAATCAGTCTAACATCTGCTTTTTGTGCTTCGTTCCTCCAGTGAGGAAGACCACGGTGGTCGGGGTGGAGGTGGAGATAGTGGAGGAAGTAGCTATTGAAGACACTGAGACTCTAGAAGTAATGTAAGTAAAAAATACTTGAGGGGTTATTATGATAATGGTAATCATACTTGTACAATTACTTTTACTACTGTACTTCTACAAATAATTAGCATTTGGTTTGTGCAGCCCAATATTTTTGTATGGCACAGAGTTACAGTGTGATTTATAGACAATAGTCATATAATAATAATAGTGGAAAAAGTCAAGTCAAATTTTATTCATATAGGCCTAGTAAAATTCATACCAGGGCAGTTCAAAATTCTAGACAAGAGAGAATAAATAGTAAGAAAATAAGAGCATGTAAATACACAAATACACATACACAGATACATACAAACATAAAACGATGCCTGTGTGGTTGAAAAATACAGAATTAATTGTGTCTTTGTTTTCTCTCTTTTCAGACCTGAAGGAATATCCGCACAGGAGTTAATAGATCCTGTGCTGCTGCATGACGGCCACTTGTTCCCCACATGAAGCCTGAATTGTGTGTGTGTGTGTGTGTGTGTGTGTGTGTGTGTGTGTGTGTGTGTGTGTGTGTGTGTGTGTGTAAAACTGTAAGCTAAGTTAGACATTTTACGTGTTTTTGTTTTTAAATAAAAAAAGAACAAATGTAATTAATCTTTTGATCCATTGTTTTACACAAGCTTTACAACAGAAAATAAAATAAATACAAGTCTTAAGTTAACTGCTTTTACTGACCCTTCATGTTTATCATCAATTGATCAATTGATCAGTGGACTTCAACTTCCAGCATGCAATGCCACTTTGTTGGTTGTACATCATCAACCCGCTGCAATAGGCCTACATAGCCAAAATGATCCTGGGCTATATGAGAGCTAAAGTGAGACGCGATGTTGAAATCACATCAGTGTACTGATACTGCTTGTTTTACTACATATAGTTTTTATTTAATTATTTTTTTATTTAGCTTTTTTTTTTTTCTCTCTTGTACCTCTGTACTGAGTTTTTGCTTTGTGTCTTTGTCTCATTTAAGCACAATGTTAATGCTGTCAGTTTTGTTTTCTACCTGACTTATTGTACTTATTACTTATTTAAAAAAAGCATTAAAAAAACATCAGTGTAATAAAAATGGCCGCCACTTGGATAAAAAAAAATAATAAAAAAAAAAAGCTGCCTTTCTTTATCTGCTGTCTTACATACTGCCTTCATGAAAGAAACGAAAACACAACAATAAACGACTCGGGCTAAACATCAGATTAGTGGACTACAACTACCAGCATGCATTGCTATCGCTTTGCCTCCCAGGACCGTACGTCTACGTCATCACCACGCGCTAGTACAGACGCAGAACGGCAACAGCGATGCAGCGAAGATGCCGAGAGTAATTCGGGCCAAATTCTCCCTTAATTTGGACGAGAAAACCCAACATGTGTGATTCTCCTGACTCTGCGGAGACACGGACTGTCCAGGAGCGGCTGGAGCGGCTGCAGGAGCTCACAGACTTCACAGAAACCTGCAAGAATCAGCTAAACGACATTTTCCAAAAACTGGGATGGTCGCAAGAATACAGAGAATCCTCTCAGGTAAGCTAACCTTAAACCTTAAACCTTAAACCTATCAGGATGTTGACTGGATTACAACAGTGGATCTATTTTATCTTAGTGCTATCCTAGATACATTTAAGGAAAATCTCCCTTTTCTCTGTTTGCCGAGCCGCAAACCTCAGTCAGGAAAACTGTACATTTAATTTTTGCAGTGTCCACCAGTGTGTTATGTTCATCTCAGTTATTTCTGTGCAACTTACTTGTTTAAGGCAAGGCAGCTTTATTTGTACAGCACATTTCATACACTGAGGCAATTCAAAGTGCTGTACAGAGTAATAAAAAATACAGTAAAGGTAAAAAATGTACAATTAAAAAGTGCAAAAGTACAGACAAGAGATCCACAAGATAAAAGACTTAAAAAATAAACTAGTGCAGTTCAAGTTTAACACAGAACACAACCGTCAATTTCAACACTAGAACATATTAAATAGGCATTAACTAGGCTAATCTATGTCTTGTATCAGGAATTGCAACCATATGCAATATGATATGAAACATATCAATATGAAAAATGTGAACAACTATATGAATTTACACATATAAGTTATGCATGGTGTGCAAAATGACAGCTGTAGAGCATACTGTGACAAAGACCATAGGAAACACGAGAATATATACAGTATGAAAACAAATGAAAATGAAAACACAGAGCTAAATGCAATATATAACAAATGAGAAAATGTGAGAATATGGAAAAAAAAAGTATGTGAATTTACACCATAAATATAGGATGTGTAAAATGTGCATTGTTGATGTAATCATATGTGCAGATACATACAGACCATACATACAGTACTGTGCAAAAGTCTTAGGTACATGTAAAAAAAAATCCATAAAGCGAAGAAGATGCTTTCAAAAATAATGAAATGAAAAGCTTATAAATATCAAAAAATGTACTATAAAGAGAAGTCCACTGACACACTAATGCAGGAAACAAACATCTAAGACAAAATTTATATAAAAAATCTAGGGTGCCTAAGACTTTTGCACAGTACTGTACACACAAAAAGTGTCTCTAGATAATTAGATGTCAGTTGTAAAGAAATAAAAAACGGTTTGCATTTGTTTCCCTGCTGTGTGTGTGTGTGTGTGTGTGTGTGTGTGTGTGTGTGTGTTTGTTTCAGGAGGCGATGGAGCAGTGTCCCTTCGACCCCGACCACAGAGTGCCGGCCCGGAGCCTGGAGAGACACAAAGCCTCCTGCAGGCTCAGGAGGATGGGCTACTCACCTGAGGAACAGGTAACACACACACACACACACACACACACACACACACACACACACAAGCTAATTAAACGATGACAGATTGTTTTGTCTCTGTCATGAATCTATTCGGCAAGGGTGGGGAGTCACACACTTAAAGTCACACTGAAATCAATATAGGATTTTTCATCTTTTTCTCACTATCATATCATACACCTATTTGACAATTTATGCCAAAAAAAGTCTTATTGTGGTTTTTTTTTGTGTGTTTTTATATCAAAGTAATGACTTCATTGTGTACCAGGAGGTGTAAATAAAAATTCCAACCAATAAAATCATCACAGCTATTTGAACAACCCCCCCAGGATGTACATCAGAGTTAACACACTGCCATGCCGTTATTTTGCTGTATCATAAGTGTCCACTAAAAGCTGTGTCACCTCCTCTGCAGGCGGAGATGTGCGACCCGTCTGTGTGTTATGAGAACAGCAGCGTCAGCAGCTTCACAATGGGTGAGTTGTTCCTGATAACTGAAGCTAGCACTGTCCGCAACTCTCATGTCCCAAAGGTCCCTAACTCTCAATATGTTGGAAAATCTCCATGTTTTTGAGATTTCTGTGACTACAGTTGCAGAAAAAATACTTTAAAAGGTAATTTCAAGACAAGTTTTGACTTCCTGAAGTCTTTGTGCTTGAAGAGTTTATGCTTTTAATGGGAAAAGGAACAATAAAAATGCCCGTCTGTGCCTGAAATATGGAGTGTCATCATCTGTCCTGTTCTCACCGAGTCGTTTTCTCCGTCCAGACAAAGACACGCAGCACCGGGCGATTCTGCAAGCGAGATCTGCTGCTCCGCTGATGAGGATGGAAGGAGTCTTCTGGCAAGGTAGCAGCTCGTTTTAGGACAGTTCAATACAAAACTTCAGCTGTAGGGAACACAGACTCTTGGGTCAGGATGGCACATTGCATGCAGTTGCAAAGACAGTCCACTAGATGTCACTATGGAGCCATCTGGTTCTAAGCCTGTCACTTGGCTGTTTGGTTTAAATCCCTCATCCACCTTCACCACCCCCAAATTTTATTAAACCTCTAACTAGAAGATTCTCTAATTAGTAGAATATGTCTAATTTCCATTCAGCTTTTCTATAATATCTCATTCAGCTGACGTGTGTAATCCATGTGTGTGTGTTGTGTTCTGTTTCCAGCGGCAGGGTGAGTATTAGAGGAGCTGGGCTCTAGAAAGTTCTGCTGCTCTGGTTCAGGCTTGCCTGATTACGTGCAGTATCCTTTAACGCCATATCCTTTCAAACCACAGGGCTGTGTGGGTGGACACACACTCAGACACACACACTCAGACACACACACACACTTTTCCCTTTACGTGTTGGGGAAAGGCCTCATACTTTCAGAGATTTGCAAGACAACGTCAGTTTGAAATCAGTTTGAATAATAATAATAAACTTTATTTTTATGGCTCTTTTCAAAACAAAGGGCTTTACACTGAATGTACAAAATATTAGGGCCACTTCACTTTTCATGAAGTAGACTGATGAGGTGATTCCAGGTAAAAGCCATGATGCCTTATTGATTTCCCTTATTAAATCTGTACCAATCACAAAGGAGGAGATGTAGATAAAGAGAAGCAGATGAGTTAGAGAAGGACTTTACTGTGGATTGTGCAACTCAGCATCAGGAAGGTGTTTCTAATATTTTGTACGTTCAGGCTCTGATTTGCTGAAGCCTTTAGTGAGTGCAAAAACTTTAAGCGTGTGCAAAACCAGTGCTCTAACGCCTGATTGGTCAAGTGGTTTGTCTTAAACCAATCACAAGTCTTAATGTTGACTTTGCACATACTGAATATTTTTTGCGCCTGTTGAAGGCTTTTAGTTAGATCCTCTGTGAATAAAACAGCTGCAAAAGAAATGTAGTAAATGCAAACATTGCAGAGAGGAGAAAAAACAAAAGAGAAAGAGCGTATTAGACTACAAACAAATCAGTAAAATTGCAAAATCTTAATGTTGGCAGATGAAATCCATGCAAAGACAAGGTGTGTTTGAGTTGAGTCAGAGTAAAATGATTGAATGTTTTTGAATGAACAATGTGGCGGGTGTGTGAGAGAGCCAGAGGTGTGTGTGTGTGTGTGTGTGTGTGTGTGTTTTAACCTAGCGTTCCCCCCAGTGTGTAAAGCCTCTCTGGTCCTCTCCAGGTCAGTACTCGGGTCAGCCTGTTGACGTCCCTCAGAGCCACAAGCGGGCGGTGTGCGACCTCACTGTGGCCGACCGGCTGGCTCTGTACGATCATGTGACCGCCGCCACCGGCCAGCAGGGGGACCAGACCGCTCCGACCGGCAACGAGGATCTGTACGTCGACCTGGTGGCCAAGCTGAAAAAAGGTGAGGCGGGTCGGCTTCTGGTAGCTCTTTCCTGGGAAAAATCCTCCGCCGCACAGGAAGTGATGCGTTTTACGTTCGCAGTTTGTTTGGAATCAACAGAAGAAGAAGAACTGGGTAGTTAGCATGAGCAGTGATAGCCACCATGGCTGAACAGACAGAGAAAAGAGAAACTCAAACTGCATCAACAGGAAATCCAAGCTTTAATTTGAAAAACAACTGTTAGGAGGTAGGAAGTACCTTGAATGCAAACTGCATCAACAGAAAATCCAAGCTCCGCCCACACTGTTTGATTGACAGGTGATCTCTGGGAAGTGCAGTGCAGAAACACCACAGCAGTGAGGCTGAGGGACAAAGATGGAGACTGAATTAAAAACACTTTGGATCTTGTGTGTTGCCACTTGAATCAGTAAAATATGAATGTCAGAAGGCCAATATGACTAAATATTGGTTGTCAGATTATCTGCAAATAAAAACACAAAGAAACAAGGAAAACAAAGAAAGATCTTTCACTATTTGGATTGTGAAGATTCACCTAAGAATGTAAATACAGACTTTCACACTTGAGCAATATTTTCTGTTAGGCCTTTTAAAAGAAAACATTTTGCTTTTATCTTGGCGAGCTTAAGTCAGAACAGTTTGGTTTCTCCCTCACCATAGTCCTCCACTTAAAGGTGTGTGTGTGTGTGTGTGTGTGTGTGTGTGTGTGCAGGTGAAGAGCAGAATGAGCCCAAGTCTCACCTGGAGCTGATGGCAGAGATGAGGGACTACAAGAGGCGGCGTCAGTCCTACAGAGCCAAGAACGTCCACATCACCAAGAAGTCCTACACCGAGGTACAAGACTAGCTGCACACACACACACACACACACACACACACAGAGCAAGGAGTCACATGAGAATTTTAGGGTGCGATCACACCTACAGTTGGTTTTCTTTGGTTCGAACCATAGTGATAAAGTTGACTTTGTTACATTTCTGTATTTGGTTCACTAAGGTTCACTCTAACCAATTACAAGAGAACCAGGGCTTGTAAACAAAAGTCACATGACTCACAGTGAGCTCGTTTATTGGAGTTTCAGTTTTTCTGGATGGACAGATTCGTCTCCGTCCGTTCAACCAATCAGAGGCGTTCCCTTGTAAAAACTAGCGGCGAACACAGAGACGACGGCCCGACCAAAACAAAGATAAAGCAGAGAAAGTCTGGTGGAGCGTTGGGATGACTTTTTTTTTAAACAACTTTATTTACATTTTCACAATACAAAATATATTCAAGTTGGAATATGGTTACATGTACATACTGACTTATCACCCCCCACCCCACTCTAACGTAAACACCCACCCCCACCCACATCCAGCTCAGTTTATGATTGAATTTATACAGTAGAGTCTGTTTCTTCTGTTTTCTATCAAGCAGCTCTGTTATTTATTTATTTATTTTAAGATTTATTTGGCAGGGACAGTACACATCAATCAACATTTTAGTTCACACTTCAATGTAAATGTGTCAGAGTTAGCCAAGAGGCTAATTTACAAGTTATGAGCAAAGCTTCCTGTTCTTCTGCCTCGCCGCCATGTTGACGCTCAAAACAAACCCAACACACACACATCTATCCGTCAGTAAATCCTGTCTGTCTTCTGACGGATCAGCCGGCTAACTTCCTGTCTGATGCCCTGCAGGTGATTCGGGAGGTGATCGACGTTCACTCTGGAGAGCTGTCCAGGCAGTGGAGAGAGGAGGAGAGGGAGGAGGAGCAGGAGGAGAGGAGAGCCGGGCGCTCCTCCCACAGGTACAGCAAACGCCGTGACCTCTGACCCCGATCTAGGAACTGAAGCTCATTCTACGATACGTTACGATCGTTATAAGTCGCTCCGGATAAGATCGACAAAAGCACCGACGACCGACTGTGTGATTTTTGTCTGTCAGGCGGCGGTCGGGTGAAAGGCGGTCGCCGTCCTCGGAGTCCCCGCACTCCCACAGCAGACGCCACCGCAGCCGGGAGCGAAGCCAAGAGAGGGAGAGCAAGAAGAAGAAGAAGAAGAGGTGAGATATACATTATCTGGAGTGACGGGAGGAAGATAAAGTCACTGAGATACATGAATAATACAGGAGACACAGGACGGTTTTTCACTTTTCCTCCTGTCTTCACATCGCTGCTCTCTGTCCCGTCCACTCCTTAATATTGTCTGTTTGTAATGTTGGTGATACAGATTTTTTTGTTTGTTTTACTGTCAAACATATCTGTCTGTCTATCTTATCTATTGGTCTTGCCTATAGAACAATTGTAGATATGTGAGTCTTTTTAGGTGTCAAAATTATGTTGCGAAATAGAGGCTTTTATTTTGAAATGCAGAAATTTACCATGTGGGCCTTCGCAGGGATTCCCGTTCCCCTGACGAGCGGCACCGCGACCGAAAGAAGAAGAAGAAGAAGAAAGAGGAGAAAGAGAAGGAGAAGTGAAAGTCCTGGATCAGCAGCTTGGAGCACGGATAAGACGAGGGTCAAAGGTCGCCGTGGCCTCAGTCGCCATGATGTGGAAACTCTTGACATTTTAAGTTTACAAACTTGGGGAGTTTTGGACCCGGCTGATAAATTCATGTGAATAAAGTTTTGAGAACCCAAGTGATTCCCAGTTCCTGGGGAAGTTCATGTTTCCCACTTTCTTTTTAAATGTCACATTACGTTAGTAAGAGATCTGTTGGTTTCTTAGTCATTCTTGGCATCAGAGTGTTAGTATAGTAAGTATTAGGAATATACTGATATATCAGCAGACGGTATCGGCCAATATCAGCTTTAAAAAGCAATATCGGTATCGGGCCAATATTATTTTTACTGCCAATATTTGGCCGATTGTGGAACTGGCATTTTTGTGACCTTTTTTTCTGGGAGTGTGTCACTTATTTAACTGTCAAATGATGGTCTTCTGTTTAAAAACCACTTCATTATCTTCAGACAGGCCTGTCTGAAACGCTGAACCTGTTTTGCACCGGTATTTATACTAAAATTCTTCTAAAAATGCATATCAATATCGGTATCGGCTGATATGGATGGGAACATAACGGATATCGTATCGACCTCAAAAAACCATATCGGTGTTAAAGGAATAGTTTGGTATTCTGAGCCCTGGGAACCAAATAACATGTTTTCTGTCATGATCCCTATTAAAATAAGATATCACTTTATTAATCCCCTTGGGGAAATTCTAGAAACCATAATTAGTAGTAGCACCTTAATTAGCATATTCGTAGAAACCAGAACTGCTCTAGCCGCCCGCTCCGCCCGTCCGGTAACACCGGGCGGCCCCCTCCCACTCTGCTGCAGCAGAAACCTCGGGGCGTACGGGACGGTCTTTGACAACTATGATAAACGTTGATTTTCAAAACACGACGCTCACAGTAGAATCACACCGGTGTCAGTTTGTTATCTTGAAGAAAATTTAAAGAAACCGAGCTTTCTGTCAGCAGTTATTTTTGGATTCTTCTGGCTCTCGATGCTTACACCGGTTTAGAAGGTAGTGCGTCTCTGAGAAAAAATAGTTCCTATCCAGCTAGAACACAACTATTGACAGAAAGCTCGTTTTTATTTTTTACAATTTTACAAGAGTAGGAGGGGGCCGCCCGGTGTTACCAGACGGGCGGAGCAGGCGGCTAGCGAAGTTCTGGTTTCTATAATAGGGAAATTATGACGGATTATGACGGAAAACATGTTATTTGGTCCCAGGGTTCAGAATACCAAACTATTCCTTTAAGCATTAGTAATTTTCTTTTTTTTGTTTTTAATCCGCACTGGGCGAGATTTTAAAACCCAGCCGTTTTATCAACTTAATAGGTAACATTACAGCTGTACTTTGTAAACATACACAACACACAAAGAAGTCTCTGTTTGGATTTCTCAGTACTGATGACATTAGATAAACTCCCTGAGTCACTGGGGGGGTTTTCCCTCCAGATCCCCAGTTTCAATCCTCTGTTAATCTGAGAAACTCTTCTAGTGAATTCAGTTAACTTCCTTTTTCCAAAGCAGAAACAACTGACAAGACTTTCTGTTTTGTCTTGTTCTGTTTTGAATATTAGATCACATGTATTTATTTCCACAGAAAGCTGACAGTCCCTGTAATGTTATGATAGTGAAGTGTAGAACCCGGTGTTAGATCTGTACTTTATTTCAACAGAGACACAGTCAGATCTGTGCTGCTGTCTGACTGCTGGCCTCACCGTGGCATTTTTCAATACTAATACTGATTCTAAAGCAATTCTGTTTTCAACACCGTTCTTTGTTGAATGCAAACTCATTGCATTACGCAACATGGAAATGATTTGTTGTTACACATTTGCACGTGACTTCTGCTTTCCTAAACAGAGTCAAATGATATCCTCAAGAAAACCGCCCATATAATTAAAAAAAAACCTCAAGTTCTCATTATATTGAAGCTTTTTGATGCTTTAAAATACCCAGAAGTCCAAATATATACCAAGAAATGGAGGGTTTCATTCCAAAATAATATGTATCCATTTTTAGGGGGGGAAGCCCTACCTGCAGGGCTCCTACGCTGGTCTGGAAAGTTTGGAAATGTGTGGAAAAATAATTTAGTAATTTAAGTTAAGTTTGGAAGTTTGGAAATTGCACAAATGGAATTTTGATATCCGAAATTTACCAGGCACTATTTGAAAACATAACTAATTCTCTCCTCTAAAAATGAACTATTTTATAAGCAATGTCTTGATGACAAGAACAAACACTACTAACCCATAATGTGCTGAACTTTAATGCCAGCAGGCAATATGGGACAGTCATTTTTTTTATACTGTATCTCATTTTAGAACCAAACTCTTCAAATTGTTTCCATCGGGTTTCATTTTTTAAAACCCAGTCCTAATCCTCACTTCATACAGTTGTTTGTCTGACAATGTCCTGAATAATGCAGTGTGGTCTGAACAAGCTCCGCCCACTTCTGCCTGACCCGCTGGGCGGTTTTCAACTACAGACCGTCAGGAATGTTGGACAGGAGTGTCATAGCTGGCACACTTTTACCACCGGGTCAAAGGTCACAGGAGGTCAGGCTTAATGCTGCTGGGAGTCTGAAAACCTTTAAACAGACATGGAAGTTAGGAATTGGGTTTTTAAAATTATGGGAAAGTTGATTTAAAGTATTTGATTCCAAAATGCCATATATCCATTTTGAGAAAAGTTTGGTGCCTGAAATTTATCAGTCACTATTTGGAAACTACAGAGGATTATTTTCTCTAAAACAACCATTTTATAAGTGAAAGCATTATGATGACTGATGATTTTAGTAGAAACCTGTAATCTGCTCCTGACATCAGTCACTTAGTAAGAGAAACATGTCAGGCTTTTGAAATGATGATTTGATTTAATTTGACAAATAGAGAAATGCATGAAAATAAAAACAACAATTGTTCTATATTTGACCGCAGAGGAAAGCAGAAGAATATCTGCACATAAAACACTTTTACGTTGTCGTCGTCAATAGAAGACAAAATAATCAAACATACAGCAACAATAACTGGACATACAACACAAAACACAATAAAAAATAAGATCTCATTTTGTTATGAATCTTCATACTGTATATATCCAAATACTTTTGGCTGCTGGTGGATCTGGTCATTCTGAAGGAATAATAAACCAAATCTAATTTCCTGGTTAGAAAACTCCGAGGTCAGAAAGCTGCAGCAGCCAAAACAAAACCTGTGACACTGAGATCAGCTCATAAACTCTGAAACTGAACTATATGTGATGGACTATGGAAAAGTCACATATATATATATATATACTGTATGTACCACTATCTATCCTGTCATTTTCTCTGATTCTGCTTTCTTCAGTTCCATTCCTCTCAGTTCAGATCTAAGCTGTTCAGTTCAGTCCAGTTGAATTCAGTCCAGTTTCTGTCCATGTGTCTTGTTGATAGTCGTGATCAGGTGTGTTAGACATGTTTTTAACAAAAGCCCATCTAGGGACAAACATTGCAAATTAACTATTATTATTATTATTATTAACTATTATTTTTTAAACGCTCTTTGCCGATCTATCTATCTGTCCCTATTACTACAAATAATCATTTTGCGATTATTTTTTTACAGTTTACAGAAAGATTTTTTTATATTTTAGATTTTTCTGCAAACAAGAAACATTTTAAATAAAAAACTGAGATGTTGTTGCTCAAGTGTTGAAAGTTTGATATGAAAGTTGTTTGTTTTTTTATCATGTGCAATTTAATTTATGGATGAGTTCAGCACCAGAACACCATGTTTAGGATCCATTAAGAAATAATACAATTATTGCAGCCTCTTGTGATTTGGAAATTGAGGTCGTTCATATTGTGATTTTCTATTTTTTTTTACTTGCACAGTACAACCCTAATCACTATACATGAAAACAATAACCGAGGCTTGAGATCAGGCCTTCCTAGATATAAAATCATACCAGAAATGATTTTTTTTTATCTCGGACACACAAGTATCCATCTCTCTCTCTCTCTCTCTCTCTCTCTCTCTCTCTCTCTCTCTCTCTCTCTCTGCTGATGCTGGGTGCGGACTCAGGTATTTCTCACCCTGTCGAGGAGGAGAAGAAGAAGTAGAAGAAGAAGAAGAAAATCCTGTTAGTGCCTGGGAACCTGAGGGATCCTGGAGAGACAGAGAGAGAGACAGAGAGAGAGAGAGAGAGGGAGAGAGAGAGAGAGAGAGCAGTGGGGAACCAGCAGAGTGATAATGCAGTAAGGAGATCTGCTCAGGGAAAGAAAAATCAGGTGGTTTTCTTCAGTCTGTGTTTCTAAAGGCCCTGGGAGCGTCCTTCACCCCGGCAGGAAGGATCTGGATCTGGACTGAGCGGACGGACCACAGCGGCATCATGGGAGCCTCCGGCGTCCAGGTAGGAAGGAGCGATGTGTGTGTCGGCTTCTGCCCCGGGCTCCTGCAGGGGGGTTTGGGGCAGGCGAGCGTCGGTTTGGACCCCCGACACCCAGGAGGGGTTCTGGTTGAGTTGAGGTGAATGGGACTGAATGGAGATGAGGATTTATTTTGCAGCTGGCAGGAACTCAAAATTAAAAAATAGTTGTTGTTTGGATCAGTTGTTGTTCCAGGATCAGTTGTAGACATTTTACTGTGGAAGTCAGTGGAGAAATTGTGACAGCATGTGTCCTGCACGGGTTTTGCAGAGGTTTGGTTTCCCCCTCTGCTGAACGGAGAGCCCGTCCTGCAGTGGATTCTGGTTCAGTTGTATCAGATGGGACTGAATGAAAGTTCATGATTTATATTGCAGCTGAATTAATGTGCACAGTAAAGGTATGGAGCAATAGGGTGTGTAGGGCTTTTCTATTCTACTCTATTACATTGACATCTTCCAGGATCAGTTGTAGACATTTTACTGTGGAAGTCAATGAAGAAATTGGACAGACAAACCCTGAGGAACAGCAGCAGGGTCTGCAGACTTCCATCACCTGGGACCCTGCGGAGGTTTTGGGGCTGGTTAGTCTTGGTTTGGCCTCCTGCTGAATGGAGGCACCGGTCCAGCAGTGGATTCTGGTTGAGTTGTAGTATATGGGAGGGAATGGAGATGATGATTTATATTGGCACTGGCAGGAACTGAGTTGAATTTGAGTGAGGTTGTTTGAGTTTATTTCTTTTCCAGGCTTTTTTGTAGTAGCATTGGTTGGTTTGTAGAAAAAGTGAGTCTTTCTTCTATAAAGTAGGTTGGACTTGGATAATTCAGCTCCATGCCTCAGTACTGTTATACTCCAGTATGCTGAGAAATGTCTGGATTTATGCATTTACAGTGACATTTTCAGCAATGGAGGACAAGTTTTAAAGTAGTTGCTTTTTGGGAATCGTCTGTTTTACCTGACAAGACTCACCTGAGGAACTCTGACCAGGCTAGATCATCTTCTTCACCCAGTTAATTGTAGTTAAGGAGAAACCCGATCTGTTTTCATGTCGGTCTTAACTGCACAAAACAAACTCTTCTTCTCTCTCTTCTGTCATGTTTCCTGGAAGCGGTTTGATATGAAGTTGAGAGTGTAGATGAAGAGAGTTTCACCTCTCTGCCCCGGGGGGCCTGCAGGTCAGGACGATGGGTTCGTTCTGATCGCAGGAGGCTCCGCCCACCTCCGCCCGTCACAGACCACTCTGCTTCACACACACCTGACAGACTCACCTGGTGGGCGTGTTTACCAAGAGTAAACCAGGTCTGGCCTAAGACCTGAGGATCAGAATGCATGAAGAAAGTTAAAGTGAAATTCTCTAAAATATTGCCTTAGATGACTGGAAGAGTATTTCATGGATAATCTCCAATGTGTGCAGAATTATGACGAAAATGTAAAATGTTTAATATAGGAACAGCAGAGTGAAAATTTCAGCCAGCTCAAATAAACACAGTTCAATGATCTTAAATCTTTTCACAGTATCAATAAATAGATATTCACAATAGAATATAAAAAGCATTTTGATCTAACTGAGAACATGTTAAAATACATCAAATCACTGTAGTAGGCTACTTCAAGATACACTGCAAAAAATGGCAACCTGTCCAGTGATTTTACAGTAAGTTGTTTCCAGACCTATCAGCTTATTTCATGATATTTTTAATCAAATTCTCTCACTGCACTGACAGATAATCTGCTGGTTTCATTAAATTTCACTTGATTCATACCAATATGACTTCTTTCAAGAAATCATCATAAAACTTATTGAAAAAAATCTGGAAACAAGAAACTTTCTCTAAGACAATTTCACTTTTACCAAGTAAATGTCCTGAAACAAGTTACATTCTCCTGCAAAAAAAAAGTTACATTTGTTGAAACCGGTAAAATTATCTGCCAGTGCAGTGAGATGATTTCACAAAAAAAAAAAAATCCTAAAAGAAGCTTGATAAGTCTGGAGACAAGATAAAATAACTTAACAAGTCTGTCAGTTTTTTTGCAGTGTAACATCACTGGACTAAAAAACTGCACCATGGACAATAAACTGCTGTTTTGAATTTTAGAATTTCAGCTTTCAAAATGTCTCTCTATGATTTTTCCAAGACCCAATTTCTGTACAAAGATTTTCAAAATCACACAAGGAAATAGTGTTTATAACTATATTTACTGACGGCTTCTTGCCTTCTCTGAAACCATCCAAACCTGCCGGTCTCTCCACTGTGTTTCTGTCACTGTGGGAATCTTCTGGAATGTGAGAAGAGTCTGAGAAGAAGCTCGGCGGTTTCTTCCTGACAAAGAAACCTCTCAGTCCGCTTTCTCACCCAGAGACCAGCAGACCTCAGATCAGTCCTGAGGCTTCACACCGAGGCTGGGAGGAACCAATTACAATTATTGTTTTTTATGATTGAATATTTATTTCATTTCTTTACTGGGTGTAGTGGCAATAAGTCTTCACATGTACATTACCAGTCAACAGTTTTGTCACACCACATTTTTCTTTATTTTTTTACTATTTTCCACATTTGAGAATAATAGTAAACACATCAACACTATGAAATAACACAAATGGAATTATGCAGCGACCAAAAAAGTGTTAAACAAATCAAAACTATCTTATAAAAAAAAAAAATCTCAGTTTTTCTCATTCTCTTAAAGCCATTTTGATCTAAAGGCTTCTGCTTAAATGCTTGAAATTTGTTTCTTAGACAAATATAAATAGTGAAGTTGATCCTATGTATGAATTTTGTTCCAAAGCCTTTCCAGAGAGTAGAGCAGACTAACACACCAGCCACATCCAACACTTGGTGGTTGTTTCCCACTCTGAACTGGATCTACTATTAGCCTTGTCTTTGCTCAGTTATGACAGACATGAAATATCTGAAACAATTGTGATCTCTGTCACAAGTGGATGCAGAATGCTGCTGATCCTGTTTTCAGCCTGCTGTGTTTCCTCTGCAGGCGTCTCTCCTCTCCTGGCTGCTGGTGTTCATGCTGTGTTTCCTCTCCTCTCTCGGTCAGGACGAGCACTCTGGATACCACTCAGGTCTGAACACACTCGACACACTCAACACACTCAACACACTCAACACACTCAACACACTCAACACACTGCTGCTGCAACACAACTGTCTGAAAATCAAGTCTAATTCATTTACTTATGAACCTGTTTGCCACAAACAGCTTTAGAGAGCAACAAAAGGACAGAAAACAGTTCATTTAAAATGAGGAAAACAAGCAAGTTAATCAGAATGTATCACACCAACTGTGATTTGTTTGTTTTTCACTTATGTTAATATAATTATTCATTTGTTTCCTACATTTGTAGCGTAGCTTCATTTCACAAGACCAGCCAGGTGTGCATTGGCATACAACTTAGCTCCCTAGCCGTCTGCAGCTCCGTGATTTCTGTCTGACTTGGGTTTCAGATTTAAGGGATTCAACCATCATGTGTATTAAACCTGAGAACACATGAACACAGCACAGTCTCTGTTCTCACTCAGCCAACCTAAAGTGAAGAGGGCTCGTCCGGGATTTGAACCCGGGACCTCTCGCACCCGAAGCGAGAATCATACCCCTAGACCAACGAGCCTGTTCCTGACAGCCAGACCACAGAAACCACAGTTCACTCTCTCTGTGTTGTTGTGTGTGTGTGTGTGTGTGCGTGTGTGTGTGTGTGCGTGCGTGCGCACAGGTGAGGAACACACCTATGAAGGCTCCTTGGTCGACCACTATGACAACTCAGCCTACCCTCATCCAGGTGAGTGACACAGCACTGTGCCTGTTTTCACTGGTGAACTGGTAGTTTATGCCAGCTTTCTTCTATCTGTGTTGCTATTTGTTCACGAGAGTCGACTTGTGTGAGTCAGCAGTTACAACAGCCAACCTTTGACCTTTATTTAACCAGGACAGTCCCACTGAAATTAAGAATGTCAAGAATGTCAAGACAAACAGACAGAAATGTAATAATTAGACCAACAACATACAACAGTGTACAAAGTCAGAATATAGTCAGAATCCATAAAACAAGGAGCAAGGTCAAACGGTATGAACTTCAAATGCATTCAAAAAAGGGAAAAAATGGATATAGGTTGGATGCAGAGAGAGAGGAGCAGGACAGACAGGTATTTAGATGAAAATGTCACAGATTATTACTATAACACTGGGGGTTTCTAGCCCTCGTCACTGAAAACTAGGTATAGGTAAGTATAACCAGTAAAGTCGGAGTAAAGCCCCGGCCGTCTCCTCCGCCCGGCAGAATACCCGCCGGAGCCGACTCACAGCTACGGCGAGGAGCAGCAGCCGGAGGCGGAGGACTACGACCCGTACGGCCCCGCCCCCACCCAGGTCACCATGATCACCGAGGACGCGTATCCCTACGCCACCACCACCGAGGCCTACTACGCCAAGGAGGACACCATGACCACACAGGTGGGGGGGGGGGGGGGGGTGTCACCTCAAACTAGTCTTGAGGTGATAATAAAGGATAAGTTCGGAAATTTTGGACCTATATATAATCTGTCTCTTTCATCCCTGTAGTTCCTGGACCCACAGACAGTCTTGTCTCCAGTCAGCTGTCAGCTGTTGCTGCAACAATGAGTCCAAACTGTCAGAATATCTCCAGAAAATCCAGTCTGTGAAAACGATATGTCGCTTGACTGACATATTTCTCTCCGCGGCCCGGAAAGCGGCGGCACCGCCCCATTTCCACTCGTCTTCTACTGAACTCTACTGTTTACAATCTGACCCGACCCTCCAGAACCAGATCACTCCGCCGGGAACCGCCTTTCACCCCACAGCGCTCTGTGCTGCGGCAGAGAAAAATAGTTCTGTGATTTCCTGATCAGTGAAAGTTGCGTAACGGAGGAACTGAGTCTGTTTCCTCTCGACTCTGTGGAGACACAAACGGCTTTTCTGGAGATATTCTGACAAACAGTTTGGACTCGTTGTTGCAGCAAGAGGCAGCGGAGCTTCAACTGACAGCTGACTGGAGACAATACTGTCTGTGGGTCCAACAACTACAGACAATACTGTCTGTGGGTCCAACAACTACAGACAATACTGTCTGTGGGTCCAACAACTACAGGAGGAAGAGAGGGATTATATAGAGGAACAAAATCACTGAACTTATCCTTTAAGGTCACTTGAGTTTTTTTTCAAGATTAAGATTAATGGTCCATGAGGAGAAATTGGATTATTGCAGCAGCAAAGAATAGGATATAGATGCAATAAATAATAGAAGTCATACAGCAAAGAATACATGAAAAGTATAAAGTGATAATAAAGTGAAAGTATTGGAGATCAAAGATAAAAACATCCTCATCATGCTAATATAGAGGTTCTATTAGAAGGAATTCAGATTAGAGCCTGATAATGTAGAATATATTATTTTTATTTATTGTTATTTTAACAAGAAAAAAGTTGCATGTTGCAGATTTAATGTCCGATCCACAACAGCTTTTGAAGGGTGATTTGGTAAAACCGGGTCTGAGGAGACAGCAGTGTGTGTGTGTGGTCTCAGTGTTGCTCCTGCTGTGCTCCAGGTCCCGTATGAGTTTCCTCCAGCCGGACCGGACACCGACTCGTCCGAGGAGTCGGGGGGCGACGTGGCGCTGGGGGGGGAGGGGCCCACCGAGTGCGACTGTGAGCCCGGAGAGCCCGGATTCGCCGGCTTCGCGGGACCCAAGGTGCTCACCCATGACATCACATCACTAACTCTTCGTTCAGCAAACACAGTAAACACAGGAGTCTGGTGACAGGACTTATCACCAACCATTCTATTCTATTCTATTCTATTCTATTCTATTCTATTCTATTCACACTGGCTCCCTGTCTGTTACAGAATTCACTTCAAAACCCTTCTGTTTGTTTGGTGTAGTCTTGCGAGGCCAGACCCAAATCCACCATTTTACCCAAATCTAGCTTTGGATCAGGGAAACATCTTCCTCTTTTCCCCACAGTCAGTGCTTCCTGGTTGATCACAAGACTCCCACACTCATACTTCCATTGGCTCCACAAAATGTCAATCAGCGACACCAGTTACAGGGAGACGACGTCACCACTTGCGCCATTTTTGCTCTATATTAAACTAAATTAAACCTCTTTTGTCATGATTTGTCCTGGATCAGCTTTTAACCAGTAGATGCCAGTCAAACCTGAACTCTAGCCTCTGTTTGGTTTCCCTTTAAAGTTTTTTTTTATTCACTGGCCTTCACTGTTTCTCACATATTCTGTTGAGCTCTATTCCTCTTATTTTGTGCTTTTCACCGTGCTTTTTATTTCCCTTTCATCTTAATTGTGCTGCTGGTGTTCCAGATTCTGCCTTCTTTTTTCTGTTTTGTAACACAGTTTTTTTAGTTTTTTTATTGGCTATCAGCAGCCTCAATACAAAAATATCTGTATCGGCCTTCAGAAGCCCAAATTACTGCACATATAGACAGGATACTGTACATGACACTCCACATACTGTTTATACATCTTGAGATTATGATTGAACAGCATTTGGAGGAAAACCTGGAAAACCATTTATTTTACAACCTTTTTTTTTATCAGACCCTGCTTGGGAACGGAGGTTGTTCAGTAGAAGTTTTCAGAAAACTGAAATGTGCTGAGTCTCCAGTCCAAAACTTATTCTGAAAAAGAAACATGCACTTTACACAGTCTGGTTGAACGTTGAAATGTGTTTAGCAGCATGTATCCACAAGGAAATAGATTATAAGTAAGTAAACAATTATATGTAGAATTTTGCATCTGCACATTTATTTGCTTGTTATGTCTGAATGTCGTATTACTGATTGATTGATTGATTGATTACCTTTCTGTTCCTGTCAGGGCTCCAGAGGGCTGCAGGGTAAAACCGGTCAACCAGGAACTCAAGGCAGAGAGGTGAGCAGCTAACACACTAATACTGTGTGCTTATGAGTGATGAATATGAATAAACTTGAATACAAATAAGTGTAAAATGGACTGTGGGACTTTTCTTTGTGTTTCTCGTCTCCAGGGTTATAGAGGATTCAAGGGGGTTCCAGGAAGAGGAGGAGACACGGGACCAGTGGTGAGAAATTCATATTACAACACTGATATCTTAATACCACCTGTCATGATCACTGCTGGAAATGAGCAGATTTTAACAAGGGGGGAGGGGGGGGGGGGGGGGGGGGGGTCTCTACTGGGAGATCCCCGCTGTCATCATCCAGAAAAACCAATATGAGCAATGTGATGCACCTGTGATGTAAAGCCTGCTGGATTAGTCAACTGTGTTTTCCTCACTCTGACTCTGCCAAGATGATGCAGCTGAAAATAAATGATATGTTTCTGCTTGTAGAATATTATATTTAAACACTGGGCCTGTTTTCATAGAGAAAATCAAAGTATCAAACCTGATCTGTTCTTCCAGACTCCTTGTTGATCCTCCTTATTCTACTGAAAACTGTTCACAGTCCTACACTACTTCGTTAAGAGGCTTTATGAATATTCCCCTTTTTTACTTTTATGCCACATCACTATGAATTAGTGCAACAGGTAAGATGAAGCTCCGCCTGTTGGCCTCTGTTTCTGAAAAATCGCTGTTTCTCTGAATACTTTTTGTGCAGTGAATCCAGTTCAATGATACTTTCTATCATTACTGTAAATCACTAGCGCCTTATGGGCTATCAGCTGATGTGCATGGGTTACACACACACACACACACACACACACACACACACACACCTGTTAATCTCGGCCTAATATCTATCTGCTCACTTCAGAATGGAAGCAGTTATTGACTTTTGACTAGGATTTATGATATTACATTGCAGAGGGAGATTAGACTGCATTTCCTTATGTCGTCAGGTTGAAGTTGAAGTGAAGTTGGGTTACGTTGCCTTGGAAACCAGTCAAACTTCTCTCTTGGTTTCTTAAATTTGGGTTATATTCCGCGGACAAAACATTGAGCTCCGAGGTTCCACCCGAACTCAGGTTCCAGAAAGATTTTCAAATAAATCAGAATAACAGTATATCAAACCCAGACACTCTGGTGTCTCCAGATCGTCACACTGTTGCACGTTTGATATAAAATTATTGCAACAGTTGTGAAGGCATCAGCTCCATTTCAGATGACGGTTGTGAACATCGTTTCATGTTTTAGCAAAAGAAAAATAATTCTATGCAGCAGTTTGACTCTCGGAGAGGCAAGAATTTCTGTGTTTGAGATTAAAGATTATTGTTATTTACTTTGATTTCATCATTGAGAACATTTTTCCTGATTTTTTTGTGAAACCTCTGAGCTGGACAGCGAAACGTTTCAATCATTCATCTGGTCTGAATTTACAATTGCTTTATAAATTCAATAATCAGACGAATAAAGTTCGGATTATTCTGAGGCGGAACTCCATCCACCCGGGATTTTACTCCCGGAACACCGTTGGGGATCGTTCCTATCCTGATATACTGATACTCACATACTGTACTCACATGTGCGTGTGTAATAAGGTTATTATAGTAAACTAAAACTAAGATATGTGTTAAAATGAGACTAAAACTGAATTAAAACCATCTTGTCTAGTTGTAAAACTGACTAAAGTAAAATAAAAAACATACGTCAAATGTTTTTACTTTACATCTTATTGTTTCTGTGCCGGATACAAAAAGAGAATGAATTTTCATCTGAGAATTTTTGGCTATTTTTACTGAGTGCTAATTGAGAAATTCATTTAAATACATTTAAAAAATAATTTAGCATTTATTGTTTGTATTACACAATACCTGTTGCAAAATACCAGTTCTGAACATCTATCATTATACCTTTAAAAAATACCACCCATACCCTAAAATACTAAAACTAGAACTGAAACTAAATAAAAACGAAACTAAAACTAACCTAATTTAAAAAAACGAATTAAAAAAAAAAAAAAAATACGAACTAAAACTATCAAACTTCCTAAAACTAAACTGAAATTGAAATCAAAATTGTAAACTGTATAAAAATAAAAATATGAAAAATCCCCAAACTATAATAACCCTGATGTGTGTGAGTGTTTTCTGTGTATCAGGCTGATAGACAACACAGACACAGTGAAAATAACACAGCCATGTTTTGTTGTTGTTTTCTTGACCTTTGCCCTCTCGTCCTGCAGGGCGACCCGGGGCTCGGGGGGG